>NC_080380.1:28468518-28601105 GCF_014773155.1 Arachis stenosperma | reverse complement strand
AAAGATGGGTTATGGAGATTCAAGGGTGAATCATTGTACGGATGTTGGCACTTTGAGGCAAGATATTTGAAGGAGGCACACAAAAGTGGATCCCTTCACCCGGGAAGTACTAAGATGTACATGATTTAAAGGCGATGTTTTGGTGCCGGTATAAAGAATGATGTGGCGGAATATGTTTCAAAGTGCTTAACTTGTCAAAAGGTAAAGATTGAACATCAAAAGCCTGCCGGTATGTTGCCAACCTTTAGAGATTCCACAATGGAAGTGGGAAAGTATTGCAATGGACTTTGTGTCAGGCTTGCCAAGGACTAGGGCTGGTTTGATGCTATCTGGGTGATTGTGGACCGACTGACGAAGTCAGCTCACTTTTTACCCATTCGTATGACTTACACCCTTGAGGAGCTAGCACGGTATACATAAAGGAGATTGTGAGACTTCATGGTGTACCTGCTACTATAATCTCTGATAGAGATCCTCGTTCCTTCAAGGTTTTGGGGTGCTTTTCAGAAGGCTTTTGGAACCCGATTAAGCTTGAGCACGGCTTACCATCCTCAAACAGATGGTCAATCTGAGAGGACGATCCAACACTAGAGGATAGTGAGAGCTTGTGTTTTGGACCAACCGGCGAGTTGGGATCGATATATGCCATTAGTGGATTTGCATACAATAATAGTTATTATGCGAGCATCGGAATGGCGCCGTACGAGGCCTTGTATGGGAGGAAATGTCATCTCCGCTATGTTGGTATGAAGCTGGAGAGAAAGGCTTGTTGGGGCCGGAAATGATAGCTGAGACTACTGAAAAGTCAAAAAATCCGAGATAGGATGCTTATGGCGCAGAGTCCTCAAAAGAGTTACGCCGATCAAAGGCGAAAGCCCTTAGAATTTGAGGAAGGAGACCATGTTTTCCTTAAGGTTACTCCGACCACGAGAATAGGTAGGGCGATTAAAGCAAAGAAGTTGAATCCTCGATACATTGGTCCATTTCAAATCCTGGAGAGGATTGGACCGTTGGCATATCGGAGGGCTCTACCACCTTATCTTCGAACCTGCACGACGTGTTTCATGTGTCGCAGCTTCGGAAGTACACTCCTGATGCTAGCCATGTGTTAGAACCTGAGTCGGTTCAGTTAAGGGAAGATTTGACGCTTTCGTGGCTCCGGTCAGAATTGATGATACTAGCATTAAACGGTTGCGTGGAGATTGTTCACTAGTCAAAGTGGCATGGAGTCGAGGCGGTGTTGAGGAACACACTTGGGAACTTGAGTCGGAGATGCGACGGATTATCCGCATTTATTCTCAGGTAATTGCATTTGAATTTTGTGGGCAAAATTCCCAATTAGGTGGGTAGAATGTAAAACTCGGTTAATTAACGGCTAATTAGCCCATAAATGAGAATTTATTCTAGAAAGCCTAAAAATGTGATTTTTATGGCTAAATGTGATAGAGGAGACGAGAGATTTTGGTACCAATTTATAGAATTCGGACCAAGATTGGACCGAACGGCCAAATCGGGCCAACCGGACCCAAAGTGGGCCCTTGGCCCAACATAACTTAACCAAAACCCTAGTTTTCAGCACTCTCTCTCCTCACAACACACTCAAACACGCTGAAATGGAGGCCATGGAGGGAAGAACTCTCTCTTAAGTTCTTTCTCTCACTTGATCTTCAAACCACCATAACTTTGATCTAGAGCTCCAATTGCCGCCGTTTGCGGCCACGCGTTCACCGCGGAGAGCTCTACAAAACCCATATATTAATCTTGAGGTAAGCCACAAGTTTCTGTTCGAAATTCCAGCCCTTATTTTCGAGTTTCATGGGTAAAATGTTGAGATTTTGGGTTCTTTGATGTTATAGGACCCAACTCTTGAAGGAGAAGGTTAATCTTGTCTCCTTGGACCTTGGGTGTGATAAGATTCTCAACCCTAGTGTAATTTGTTGTTCTATGATGTTTGGGTTTTGGATGTGTGTATGGGTATGATGGTTGTGGCTTAGGTTGTGTATGTGTGGATATTGGAGCTTGATTGGTGATTTTGAAAAGCTTGAAAAGGGTTTGGTGGTGAAAAATCTGTTCTTGGAGGTTTTGAGGCCTTGAGAGCTTATGGATAAGTGGTTTGGAAGTGCTCCGGTAGAGCTTGGGAAATTCGGCTAAGGTATGGTTTCGGTTTCCCGTATCTAATATGTAATGTGGTAGGAAATACTTAGGCTAGAGGCCCTAAGATAGGCATTGAATGGTTGATGTGTTAAATAATTGAGATATTATGTGGTCATATATGTGATGATGATTATTGATGCCTTAATGGTATGATGTATGAGAAGTATGCATGTTGTGATATATGCTTGATGATTGGTTATGGTTGAATTGTGGGCTGAACCATGTTGATGGTGGATATGATATTGATTATGTATAATGATGGTTAATTGAAATTGGTATTGTTGAAAATGGCATGAGGAATAGTATGATAGTCAATATGTTTGAGTTTGAGCCACTTGGGTGAAGTGGGGTAAATGATGAGATAGTGATTTTGGTAAATTGTGGTAATGTGTCAATGTGTGAGTTGAGGAGGCTTGATGTTGAATTTGATACATTTGATTGATTTCAAAGAAAAGGGATGAAATTGGCATGTTTTGATTGATTTTGAAAGAGTTGAAAATGGTTTGTTTTGAAAATGGCATATTGTGGTTTTGTATGAAAATATGGTTTTTGGGCATACTTTGACGGGACATAACTTGGACTACGGATCCCCGTTTTGTACCAAATATGTTTAGAAAAAAATTGGATCCGGGATGTCCACACCGTTCGAAGAACGGGTGAAAAACGATTTGAAATGAGGAAGTTATGTCCGTTGGAAGATTGGGGTTTAAATCTGTGAAATTCTGCAGCTTTTAACTTAGAAAATTTTTAGCAGAATGACCCCTTGCGCGTGGGCGCACCTGGCGCGTACGCGCCGATCTTCTGAGAAGTTCCATCCCGCGTACGCGTGATGTGCGCGGGCGCGCCGATTGTGCTGCACCCAATGCCCGCCATTTTCCAGAGAGTTATGCCAGAACTGTGCCAGTGTTGTGCCTGGGCACGAGAACACCCGCGCGTACGCGTGGTTGACGCGTGCGCGTCGATTGGCAAATTTTTAATCCACGCGTTAGCGTGCATGACGCTTGCGCGTCGATGAGTTTTTGAGGCCATCCACACGTGCGCGTGGAGTGCGCGTACGCGTGGCCCTGTTTTCATCCCAAAGTTGATTTTTGAGTTTAAAAGCCAAATCTCATACTTCTAAGCCTCCGATCTCACCATTATGTCTTAAATCATTATGACATGCCTAGCTATTAAAAAGGGGCTAGTGAATGAGGTAACTTGCGAGTGAAGCAAGGGAAAAATGAATGATCAATGAGGATCAAGATGATTATGTGAGATGCGGAGGATGGTGGTGGAAGTGCTTGTTATGCCATGGGCCGAAGGCTGTAATTGTTAATGAAATGGCTGGTTATGGATTTAACCGTGAGCCGAATAGCTGTGTATGCTATGAATATTGGCTGGTTATGGATTTAACCGTGAGCCGGAATAGCTGTGTATGCTATGAATATTGGCTGGTTCTGGACTGAACCGTGAGCCGGATGGCTGATATGGATGTTGATCCATGGATGAGAATTCATGCATGTTGATGCTGAATTATTGATAATTGTGAATTGCACTTCCACTATCAGAGATACGAGTTTCCCTGGGTAGTAGCAGTGGCTAGCCACCACGTGCTCCAGGTGGAGGCTCGAGACTCTGTTGACCCTATGTCGTAAGTGTGGCCGGGCACTGTGAAAGACCCGGATGAGCTCGCCCCGAAATATTCACCAGTGAGGGTGATGGATATGGATCATGTTTATGATCAGTTTATAACGAGTATAACTCGAGTTGGGGATGCGCGACAGAGGGACAGTCCAATGGTTAGCGACCAGGACTTGTCGGGTTGGCTCTATAACCGACAAGATGATATCATTGGCCACTAGGGACAGGCATTCATCATATGCATACTATGTGAATTATTGAGATTGCCTATTGACTGCATATTACTTGCTAATTGTCTAAATGTCTTAACTGTTCCTATTTGTATTCTTTGTCTGATATAACTGGTTTGCTATAATATACTCCTGCTGGTGGTTGGGAGGTTTGAAGGAATTGGAAAGGGAAGATTAGTTAGACTGAAGAATCTTTAGTCAGATGCCCTTATATGGTTTAGCTTGTTATAAGCTTTGATATCTGGAGGGAGTTCTAGGATTGCCTTCGGCTTTCCTCTATTATGTATATATATGTGGAAGCTGCTACCATGCTGGGGACCTCTGGTTCTCACCCATGCGGATTTTGTGGTTTTCAGATGCAGGACGTACGGTTTCCCGCTGAAGCATGCTGGAGACTTCTAGATTCGCGAAGATTCCTTTTTGGGGACTCTGTTTAGTTTATATGTTTGCTTAGATACTTTTATCTCCATTAAATAATACAAACTGTGATGACTCCTCTTATGGGAGATTTTGGAGAATAGGTTTTATGTATTTGTGTCCCTTTGGGTTTCCTTGGGGTTTTCCTTATTTTATCATATGTATATTGCTATGCTCGGACCGGTTATCTTCGCAGCCGGATCTTGAGTCTTGATTCCTGTTTTTGACACTCCTTTGTATATATATAATCTCGCGTTGGTTATCCTTGTCGTTACGTTATCGATCGGAGTGATACGCTTTTGAGTTGCGATTTTTGTTTACCCCCTTTTTCTACAAAGGCTCCTAGTTATAATCATCATTCATACTACTATACGTACTAAATTTTTATTTTAGAGGTCGTAATACCTTGCCATCTCTGAATTATGACTTAAGCATTAGACTCTGTATGGGGGTGAGGAGCTCTGCTGTGTCTTGATGGATTAATGCAATTACTACTGTTTCTTATTCAATCATGCTTGCTTCCGTTCTAAGATATCACTTGTTCTTAACCCGGATGAGTGTGATGATCCGTGACACTCATCATATTCTCAACTATGAACGCGTGCCTGACAACCACCTCCGTTCTACCTTAGATTGAGTCGAACCGAACCGAACCGCTTCTTAACAAAACCCTAAAATTAAAACCACCCCCCACACGGCCACACCCACATCCCCACCCCCCCCCCCACCCCAAACGCGTTACAGGGCCTACAGCTGCGCGAGCGAGTCCCTCCCCTCCCCCATGGAAACCTAACCCCGCCGCTGAAACCCCAGATCGGAGCCAGCCACCACATCTCGGCCACTCACCCAAACGGCCAGCGCCCAGCATTCACCCACCCACCCACACACCCAAACGGCCGGCAGTCACCCACCTTCTTCACTCCTTCTCCCTGAAACTCGAAGTCGAAGCCACTCAAGCCAGTCGCCCTCCCACCCACCGCGAAGACGAGGACGAAGACCCAGTCACCGCCCAGAAGCCTTCAAGTGCATATGGAGCCCGAGCCATCTATTCAGGTAAACTCTACTAGTCTACTGAATACTGATGCATTCTTGCCTTGTTGTTGGTATTGCTGCTTGCTGGTCTATGTTGTTGGTTGTATCAGGAGGTGTTGCATGATGAAATTGAAATTTAATTGTCTCTGTAGCGTCTGATTGAAGTTGAATTTTCTGTGTTTTAGGTCTGGTTGGTTCATTTCTGTGTTCAGTTTGTTCAATGCTCAGTTTGTTGACATGAATACAGTTTAATGGTTAATGGTTATTGGCATTGCTGCTTGGTTAATGGTTAATGGTTATTGGTGACTTTGCTGGTTAATGGTTAATGGTTAATGTTTAATTGTTCTGGTTTAATTTGTTTATTGTTTGGTTTATTGCTTGTTCACAACATTATCAAGTGCCAATTCTGTTTGGTTTATAGTTGGTTCAGGGCTGGTTCTATGCCAATTTGTTTGCCATGTATTTTTAAATGTTGTGAAAGCCATGATTTAATTATGCAGTTAGCTACATGAATACAGTTTAATGGACAATGATTAATGGTTATTGCTGCTTGGTTAATGGTTAATGGTTATTGGTGACTTTGCTGGTTAATGGTTAATGGTTAATGTTAATTGTTCATTTGCTGGTTTAATTTGTTTATTGTTTGGTTTATTGCTTGTTCACAACATTATCAAGTGCCAATTCTGTTTGGTATATAGCTGGTTTAGGGCTGATTTATTGCTGCCTTGCTGGTTTAATTTGTTCATTGTTTGGTTTATTGCTTGTTCACAACATTATCAAGTGCCAATTCTGTTTGGTTTATAGCTGGTTTAGGGCTGATTTATTGCTACCTTGGGGGTTTAATTTTCATTGCTGGTTTAATTTGTTTATTGTTTGGCTTATTGCTTGTTTATGTAGTTTGACGTCAGTTCAAGTGAGAATATGGGCGACACTGGATTGCCTCCAGTTCCTATTCCGAATGAATCAACAAGCATCAGATCTCCGACTGCTTTGCCTTCTGTGCCAGCTCCTCAACGAAACACAAGGAAGCTTGCTAGAAGTTGCACCCACTCGTGATCCCAATGAAGAAGATTCTGGTGTTGAGTCTGATTAAAGTACATCTTGTTAAGTTTTATGGTATGAATTGTTCTCCTTATATTATTATTATTATTATTATTATTATTATTGTTGTTGTTGTTGTTGTTGTTGTTGTGTTGTTCTTGTTGTTCTTATTATGTAATTGTTTTTTTTTTAATTTCAGGTTGGTTTGCATTATGAAGTTTTAGCTATTTTATTGGAGAAGAAGAGACCATAACTTTGCTAATTGCTATCAGTTTAATGACAATTTATTTTTATTTTCAGTTGTGTTGACTGTTGAGCTATTAAACTTCTTTAATTGTCATATTTGAATTCTATTGTCGTTATATTTCATTAGATCAAGACTTTGTTAGCTATTGTGTATTTTGGCTTGTTGATTTCAATCTTATGACATTGCATAATAGTATAGTAGAATGTTTTTTATTTGATTGAAAAAACCAAACAAACCGAACCAAACCAAACCGATTTTAATTGGTTTGGTTTGGTTCGGATGACCTTGAAAAAAAACCGAACCAAACCGAACCGCGGCTTAAATAAACGATCGGATCGGATGACTTTTTCTTCAAAAACCGAACCAAACCGCACCGCGAACACCCCTACTTCGTTCTACCTTAGATTGAGTCGATATCTCTTGGATTCCTTAATCAGAATCTTCGTGGTATAAGCTAGAATTGATGGCGGCATTCAAGAGAATCCGGAAGGTCTAAACCTTGTCTGTGGTATTCTGAGTAGGATTCAATGATTGAATGACTGTGACGAGCTTCAAACTCGAGATTGTGGGGCGTTAGTGACAGACGCAAAAGAATCACTGGATTCTATTCCGACATGATCGAGAACGACAGCTGGATAGTGCCGTGACAGGGTGCGTTGAACATTTCCACTGAGAGGATGGGAGGTAGCCATTGACAACGGTGAAACCCTATATACAGCTTGCCATGGAAGGAGCCTTGCGTGTTTGAAGAAGAAGACAGTAGGAAAGCAGAGGTTCAGAAGACAGAACATCTCCAAAACCTCAACCTATTCTCCATTACTGCAAAACAAGTACTTATTTCATGTTCTTTTGCTTTTCACAATCAATCCTGATAATTTTGATATCCTGACTAAGAGTTACAAGATAACCATAGCTTGCTTCAAGCCGACAATCTCCGTGGGATCGACCCTTACTCACGTAAGGTATTACTTGGACGACCCAGTGCACTTGCTGGTTAGTTGTGCGGGATTGCAAAAGTGTGATTGCAATTTCGTGCACCAAGTTTTTGGCGCCGTTGCCGGGGATTGTTCGAGTTTGGACAACTGACGGTTTATCTGTTGCTTAGAGTAGGACTGTTATTTTTGTTGGTTTAGAGTCTTTATTTGAGTTTAGTTTTATATTTTAAGTTTGTGTCTTTTGTGCTTTTATTCACTTAAAAATTTTTTCAAAAATTTGTTCTTGGTGTTCATCTTGACATACAAAGTTTTCTTGTTTGTTCTCTTTGTTTTGATCTAAAATTTCTAAGTTTAGTGTCGTTCTGTTGTTTCTCTTTCCTCATTAAAATTTAAAAATAAAAAATATCCTTTCCTTGTTTTACTCATAATTTTCGAAATTTTGCATTAATTTAGTCAAAGATTTTCAAATCAAATCTTTTTATTTGCAATCATATATTCTCAATCATCTTTTAATTAACTAATTGATTCAGTTTTCAATTTGCTTTGATCTTATTTTCTGTTAATTTTCGAAATTTTATTTTAACTTCCATTTATTTATTTTTTTTTTTCTTTCGGTCACTTTTAATAAAAAAAATAATAATAATATCCACATCATCTCCCTTTCTCCATCATGGATCTAAGTGGAATGAGCAGTCCAGAAGGACTCTGGGGTCATGCTAACCCCATTACAGCTGCATATGGGAGTAGCATCTGTATACCTCCCATTAAAGCAAGCAGCTTTGAGCTAAATCCTCAACTCATTATCATTGTGCAGCAAAATTGCCAGTATTCCGGTCTTCCACAAGAAGAACCTACTGAGTTTCTGGCACAATTCTTACAACTTGCTGACACAGTACGTGATAAAGAGGTGGATCAGGATGTCTACAGATTATTACTGTTTCCATTTGCTGTAAAAGATCAAGCTAAGAGGTGGTTGAATAACCAACCTACAGCAAGCATAAAGACATGGAAACAGTTATCAGACAAATTCTTGAATCAATTTTACCCTCCAAAAAGGATGACACAGCTAAGGCTTGACATCCAAGGCTTTAAACAAGAGGATAATGAATCCCTTTATAATGCCTGGGAGAGGTATAGAGGTATGCTAAGAAAATGCCCCTCTGAAATGTTTTCAGAGTGGGTACAGTTAGACATCTTCTACTATGGGCTTACAGAAAAAGCTCAGATGTCTCTAGACCACTCAGCTGGTGGATCTATACATATGAGAAAGACAATTGAAGAGGCTCAAGAGCTCATAGATACTGTTGCTAGAAATCAACATTTGTACTCTAGCAGTGAGCCCTCTACAAAAGAAGAAGTTATGGCAGTAGCCACTGATCCTAGTCCTCAAGAACAGATGATTGAGCTTAATCAGCAATTACACCTGATGACAAAACAGTTAGCAGAATTTAAAGAGATGCTCCAAGAAACTAAATTGCTAACAAGAACATAGAATCATAGTTGAATCAGGCAAAAGCAGCTATCTAAACAGATAACAGAAGAATGCCAAGCGGTTCAACTGAGGAGTGGGAAGACATTGAATAACACTGCTCAAAGTAGCAAAAAGCCAATAAAGGAACAATTGACAGAAGATAGCCAAACCACTATCCAAAATCCCTCTGAGGACAGTAAGAGCCCAGAGAGGAATACTCTTGGCGTTCAAACGCCAGAAAAGGGGGGAAAGCTAGCGTTAAACGCCCATTCCCTGCCCAGTTCTGGCGTTCAAACGCCAGAAAAGGGGGAAAAGTTGGCGTTAAACGCCCATTTTCCACCCAATCCTGGTGTTCAAACGCCAATAGGGAATCAGACACCTGAGAGTGCTGATAGTAACCCCTCTAAAAAGGCTTCTCCAACCACTTCTGTAAGGAATAATCCTGTAGCAACTAAGGTTGAAGAATATAAAGCCAAGATGCCTTATCCTCAGAAACTCCGCCAAGCGGAGCAGGATAAGCAATTTGCCCGCTTTGCAGACTACCTAAGGACTCTTGAAATAAAGATTCCGTTTGCAGAGGCACTTGAGCAAATACCTTCTTATGCTAAGTTCATGAAAGAGATCTTAAGTCATAAGAAGGATTGGAGAGAAACTGAAAAAGTATTCTCACTGAAGAATGCAGTGCAGTCATTCTGAAAAGCCTACCAGAAAGCTTCAAGATCCAAGAAGCTTTATGATACCCATTAGAAGGTGCTTGCACCAAGACAGCCCTGTGTGACCTTGGAGCAAGCATCAATCTAATACCTGCATCCACTATCAGAAAGCTTGGGTTGACTGAAGAAGTCAAACCAACCGGATATGCCTCCAACTTGCTGATGGCTCTATTAAATATCCATCAGGCATAATTGAGGACATGATTGTCAAGGTTGGGCCATTTGCCTTTCCAACTGACTTTGTAGTGCTGGAAATGGAGGAGCACAAGAGTGCAACTCTCATTCTAGGAAGACCTTTCCTAGCAACTGGACGAACTCTCATTGATGTACAAAAAGGGGAAGTAACCTTGAGAGTCAATGAGGATGAGTTCAAGTTGAATGTTGTCAAAGCTATGCAGCATCTAGACACATCAATGACTGCATGAGCGCTGATATTATTGACTCTTTGGTGGAGGGTCAATATGACTGAAAGTCTTGAATCAGAGCTAGAGGACATCTTTAAAGATGTTCAGCCTGATCTGGAGGAACTAAAGGAATAAAAGAAATTCTGAAAATTCCTCAAGAAGAAGATAAGCCTCCTAAACCCGAGCTCAAGCCACTACCACCATCCTTGAAATGCATTTCTGGGAGAAGGTGACACTTTTCCAGTGATCATAAGCTCTGCTTTAAATCCACAGGAAGAGGAAGCACTAATTCAAGTGCTGAGGACACACAAGACAGCTCTTGGGTGGTCCATAAGTGATCTTAAGGGCATTAGCCCAGCAAGATGCATGCACAAGATCCTATTGGAGGATGATGCTAAGCCAGTGGTTCAACCACAAAGGCGGCTAAATCCAGCCATGAAGGAGGTGGTGCAGAAAGAGGTCACTAAGTTACTAGAGGCTGGGATTATTTATCCTATTTCTGATAGCCCCTGGGTGAGCCCTGTCCACGTTGTCCCCAAGAAGGGAGGCATAACAGTGGTTCATAATGAAAAGAATGAACTAGTTCCTACAAGAACAGTTACAGGGTGGCGCATGTGTATTGACTACAGAAGGCTCAATACAGTCACCAGAAAGGATCATTTTCCTTTACCATTCATAGACCAGATGCTAGAGAGACTAGCAGGTCATGAATACTACTGCTTTTTGGACGGCTACTCAGGTTACAACCAAATTGCAGTAGATCCTCAGGACCAAGAGAAAACAGCATTTACATGTCCTTCTGGAGTATTTGCCTACAGAAGGATGCCTTTTGGTTGTGTAATGCACCTGCAACCTTTCAGAGGTGCATGCTCTCTATCTTCTCAGATATGGTAGAAAAATTTCTCGAAGTCTTCATGGATGACTTTTCAGTATTTGGAGACTCATTCAGCTCCTGCCTTAACCATCTAGCACTTGTTCTGAAAAGATGCCAAGAGACCAACCTAGTTTTAAACTGGAAAAATGTCACTTTATGGTGACTGAAGGAATTGTCCTTGGGCATAAAATTTCAAACAAAGGAATAGAGGTGGATCAAGCTAAAGTTAAAGTAATTGAAAAATTACCACCACCTACCAATGTTAAGGCAATCAGAAGCTTTCTGGGGCATGCAGGATTCTACAGAAGGTTTATAAAGGATTTTTCAAAAATTGCCAAACCTCTGAGTAATCTGCTAGCTGCTGACACTCCATTTATTATTGATAATGAGTGTTTGCAGGCATTTGAAACTCTGAAAGCTAAGCTGGTCACAGCACCAGTCATCTCTGCACCAGACTGGACATTACCATTTGAACTAATGTGTGATGCCAGTGACCATGCCATTGGTGCAGTACTGGGACAAAGGCATGGTAAGCTTCTGCACGTCATTTATTATGGCAGCCGTATTCTAAATGATGCACAGAAGAACTACACAACCACAGAAAAAGAGTTACTTGCAGTGGTTTATGCCATTGACAAGTTCAGATCTTATTTAGTAGGATCAAAAGTGATTGTGTACACTGACCATGCTGCTCTTAAATATCTACTCACAAAGCAGGATTCAAAACCCAGGCTCATAAGATGGGTGTTGCTTCTGCAAGAGTTTGATATAGAAATAAGAGACAGAAAAGGAACAGAGAATCAAGTGGCTGATCACCTGTCCCGGATAGAACCAGTAGCAGGAGCTCCTTCCCTCCTACTGAGGTCTCTGAAACCTTTCCGGATGAGCAATTGTTTGCTATTCAGGAAGCTCCGTGGCTTGCAGACAGTGCAAACTATAAGACTCAAGGTTCTCCTTCTGTAACCATAGAGAGGAAGCATGAAGAGCTTCTCTCAAACAGAGTCAAATAGAGCCCCCACAGTCAAACTCTAAGTTTGGTGTTGGGAGGCCACCACCAACTTCTAAGTTTGGTGTTGAACCCCCACATTCAAACTCTAAGTTTGGTGTTGGGAGGTTCTAACATTGCTCTGAACATCTGTGAGGCTCCATGAGAGCCCACTGTCAAGCTACTGACATTAAAGAAGTGCTTGTTGGGAGGCAACCCAATGTTATATTTATTACTTTCCTTTGTATTTATGTTTTCTATAGGTTGATGATCATGGAAAGTCACAAATTCAATTGAAAAAGTAGAAACAGAATGAAAAACAGAAAGAAAAATAGCACACCCTGGAGGAAAACCTTGCTGGCGTTTAAACGCCAGTAAGGGCAGCAAATGGGCGTTTAACGCCCAGTCTGGCACCATTCTGGGTGTTTAACGCCAAAAAGGGGCACCAGACTGGCGTTAAACGCCAGGAATGGGCACCAAGCTGGCGTTAAACGCCAGAAATGGGCACCAGCCCGACGTTTAACGCCAGGATTGGTAGTAGGAGCATTTTTGCTCGCCACTTGGTGTAGGGATGAATTATCCTTGACACCTCAGGATCTGTGGACCCCACAGGATCCCTACCTACCCCACCACTCTCTCTTTCTTCTTCTTTTGCTCGAGGACGAGCAAACCTTCTAAGTTTGGTGTGGTAAAAGCGTTGCTTTTTGTTTCTCCATAACCATTTTTAGCACCTAAGGCCGGAGAAACCTCTAGAAAGAGGAAAGGGAAGGCAAAAGCTTCCACCTCAGAGCCATGGGAGATGGAGATATCATCTCAAGGGATGCACTTTCCCCCATAAAACTATTGGGAGTAAATCAACACCCCTAGGAGAATTGAGTTCCAACATGGGACAACTAAGGGTGGAGCACCAAGAACATTTCATCCTCCTCCATGAAATTAAAGAAGATCATAGAATCATGAGAGAGGAGCAAAAAAGGCAAGGAAGAGACATTGAGGAGCTCAAGCACTCCATAAGATCTTCAAGAGGAAGAACAAGCCGCCATCACTAAGGTGGACCGTTCTTTAATCTCCTTGTTCTTTATTTTCTATTTTTCGAATTTTTATGCTTATGTTTATCTATGTTTGTGTCTTATTACATGATCATTAGTATCTTAGTGTCTATGCCTTAAAGCTATGAATGTCCTATGAATCCATCACCTCTCTTAAATGAAAATGCTTTAATCACAAAAAGAACAAGAAGTACAGGATTTTGAATTCATCTCTGAAACTAGTTGAATTAGTTTGATGTGGTGACAATACTTTTTGTTTTCTGAATGAATGCTTGAACAGTGCATATGTCTTTTGAATTTGTTGTTTTAAGAATGTTAAAATTGTTGGCTCTTGAAAGAATGATGGAAAAGGAAAACTGTTATTGAGGATCTGAAAAATCATCAATTGATTCTTGAAGCAAGAAAAAGCAGTGTATTAAAAAAAAAACGAAAAAAAAATGAAAAAAAAAAAAAAAAAAAAGAAAGAGCAAGCAGAAGAAGCCAATAGCCCTTTAAACCAAAAGGCAAGGGTAATAAAAAGGATCCAAGGCTTTGAGCATCAGTGGATAGGAGGGCTACAGGAATAACATCCTGGCCTAAGCAGCTAAACCAAGCTGTCCCTAACCATGTGCTTGTGGCGTGAAGGTGTCAAGTGAAAACTTGAGACTGAGCGGTTAAAGTCGTGATCCAAGGTAAAAAGAGTGTGCTTAAGAACCCTGGACACCTCTAATTGGGGACTCTAGCAAAGCTGAGTCACAATCTGAAAAGGTTCACCCAATTATGTGTCTGTGGCATGTATGTATCCGGTGGTAATACTGGAAGACAGAGTGCTTTGGGCCACGGCCAAGACTCATAAAGTAGATGTGTTCAAGAATCATCATACCTAACTAGGAGAATCAATAACACTATCTGAATTCTGAGTTCCTATGGATGCCAATCATTCTGAACCTCAAAGGATAAAGCGAGGTGCCAAAACTGTTCGGAAGCAAAAAGCTACTAGTCCCGCTCATCTAATTGGAACTATGTTTCTTTGATATTTTGGAGTCTATAGTATATTCTCTTCTTTTTATTCTATTTTGATTTTCAGTTGCTTGGGGACAAGCAACAATTTAAGTTTGGTGTTGTGATGAGCGGATAATTTATACGCTTTTTGGCATTGTTTTTAGTATGTTTTTAGTATGATTTAGTTAGTTTTTAGTATATTTATTATTTTTAGTTAAAATTCACTTTTCTGGACTTTACTATGAGTTTGTGTGTTTTTCTGTAATTTCAGGTATTTTCTGGCTGAAATTGAGGGATCTGAGCAAAATCTGATTTAGAGGCTGAAAAGGACTGCAGATGCTGTTGGATTCTGACCTCCCTGCACTCGAAGTGAATTTTCTGGAGCTACAGAAACTCAATTGGCGCGCTCTCAACGGCGTTGGAAAGTAGACATCCTGGGCTTTCCAGCAATGTATAATAGTCCATACTTTGCCCGAGATTTGATGGCCCAAACCGGCGTTGCAAATCAGCTTCAGAATTCCCAGCGTTTAACGCTGGAACTGGCATAAAAATTGGAGTTAAACGCCCAAACTGGCATAAAAGCTGACGTTTAACTCCAGAAAGAGCCTCACGAAAATGCTTCAATGCTCAGCCCAAGCACACACCAAGTGGGCCCGGAAGTGGATTTTTCTGTCATTTACTCATTTCTGTAAACCCTAGGTTACTAGTTCACTATTAATAGGATCTTTTGACATTGTATCTGGACCTCATGACACTTTACACATTTCTCATTGTATCTTCTACAGCATGAGTCTCTAAACCCCATGGTTGTGGGTGAGGAGCTCTGCTGTGTCTTGATGGATTAATGCAATTACTACTGTTTCTTATTCAATCATGCTTGCTTCCGTTCTAAGATATCACTTGTTCTTAACCCGGATGAGTGTGATGATCCGTGACACTCATCATATTCTCAACTATGAACGCGTTCCTGACAACCACATCCGTTCTACCTTAGATTGAGTCGATATCTCTTGGATTCCTGGTGGACGAAATTGTGATTCAATATTCTTAATATATTATTCTATCTTTTGAGCTTTGGCATGTACCCTTGGGGCACTGGTTGAATTCACAACTCCGTTCAACTAACCAGCAAGTGTACTGGGTCGTCCAAGTAATACCTTACGTGAGTAAGGGTCGAATCCACAGAGATTATTGGTTTGAAGCAATCAATGTTATTTTATTTGGCTTAGTCAGGATACCAATAGGATTCTTTAGCCTCGTATTTTCGTTGCCAATTAGAGCGTAGAATAAGTAGTTATTACTTTAATAATAGAGAATAAAAGCGTTACTTGTTGTGCAGTAATGACGAATATGTTGGAGTTTTGGAGATGCTTTGTCCTTTGAATTTCTACTTTCCCTAGGCGTCCTTTTCTCACACGCATTGTTCCTTCCATGGCAAGCTCTATGTAGGGTGTCACCGTTGTCAATGGCTACTTCCCATCCTCGCAATGAAAGCTATGCACGCACTCTGTCACAGTACGGCCAATCACCGGTTGGTTCCCGCTCCTACTGGAATAGAATCCCTCTTTTGCGTCTGTCACTAACGCCCAGCAGGTTAAAGTCTGAAGCACGTCACAGTCATTCAATCCCGGAATCCTACTCGGAATACCACAGACAAGGTTTAGACTTTCCGGATTCTCATGAATGCCGCCATCAATCCAGCTTATACCACGAAGATTCTGATTAGGGAAGCTAAGAGACATTCATTCAATCTGATGTAGAACGGAGGTGGTTGTCAGGCACACGTTCATGGATTGAGGAAGGTGATGAGTGTCACGGATCATCACCTTCTCCACAGTTAAGCGCGAATAAACATCTTAGATAAGAACAAGCGTGTTTGAATGGAAAACAAAGGAATTGTATTAAATCATCGAGACGCTGCAGAGCTCCTCACCCCCAACAATGGAGTTTAGAGACTCATGCCGTCACAAAGTATGTAATTCAGATCTGAAAATAGCATGAGGTACCAGATAAGTCTGTAAAAGTTGTTTAAATAGTAAACTAGTAACCTAGGTTTACAGAAATTGAATAAACTGAGATAATTGGTGCAGAAATCCACTTCTGGGGCCCACTTGGTGTGCTGGGGCTGAGACTAATGCTTTCCACGTGTGGAGGCCTTTCTTGGCGTCAAACTCCAGGTTTTGACGTGTTTTGGGCGTTCAACTCCGGATCATGACGTTTTTCTGGCGTTTAACTCCAGACAGCAGCGTGTACTTGGCGTTCAACGCCAAGTTACGTCGTCAATCTTCGCGCAAAGTATGGACTATTATATATTGCTGGAAAGCCCTGGATGTCTACTTTCCAACGCCGTTGAGAGCGCGCCAATTGGACTCCTGTAGCTCCAGAAAATCCATTTCGAGTGCAGGGAGGTCAGGATCCAACAGCATCAGCAGTCCTTTTTCAGCCTAAGTCAGATTTTTGCTCAGCTCCCTCAATTTCAGCCAGAAAATACCTGAAATCACAGAAAAACACACAAACTCATAGTAAAGTCCAGAAATATGATTTTTGCCTAAAAACTAATATTATTTTACTAAAAACTAACTGAAACATGCTAAAATCTACATGAAATTACCCCCAAAAAGCGTACAAAATATCCGCTCATCACAACACCAAACTTAAACTGTTGCTTGTCCTCAAGCAACTAGATAAATAAAATAGGTTTTAACAGAAATAAAGAAGTAATAATATTTTAGAATTTTAAATGAAGCTTAGATTCTTATTAGATGAGCGGGGCTTGTAGCTTTTTGTTTCTGAACAGTTTTGACATCTCCCTGTATCTTTTAAATTTCAGAATGATTGGCATCCTTAGGAACTCAGAATTCAGATAGTATCATTGACTCTCCTAGTGTAGTATGTTGATTCTTGAACACAGTTTTTTATGAGTCTTGGCTGTGGCCCTAAGCACTTTGTTTTCCAGTATTACCACCAGATACATAAATGCCACAGACACATAACTGGGTGAACCTTTTCAGATTGTGACTTAGCTTTGCTAAAGTCCCCAGTTAGTGGTGTCCAGAGCTCTTAAGCACACTCTTTTGCTTTGGATCACGACTTTAACCACTCAGTCTCAAGCTTGTAACTTGGACCTTCATGACACAAGCACATGGTTAGGGACAGCTTGGTTTAGCCGCTTAGGCCTGGATTTTATTTCCTTGGGCCCTCCTATCCATTGATGCTCAAAGCCTTGGATCCTTTTTACCCTTGCCTTTTGGTTTTAAGGGCTGCTTGGCTTTTATTCCTTTTGATTGTAAATATTTTTTTTTTTTATTATTTATTTTTTTTTTATTTTTTTTTTTGAACTGCTTTTTCTTGCTTCAAGAATCAATTTCATGATTTTTCAGATCATCAATGATATTTTTCGTGTTCCTCATCCTTTCAGGAGCCAATATTCATCAAATTCAAAGTACAATTTATGCACTGTTCAAGCATTCATTCAGAGAACAAAAAGTATTGCCACCACATATAATTAATTATAGTCTTTATTACTAAGAACTCATAAATATAGATTACTTCTTTATTCTAAAAAAAATTTATACTACTTTATTCATGCCTGATGATGATGAGAAAATAAATTATAGCTTAATTGGAAATAAATTCAAAATAGACATACTAATTACTACTACTACTATATAACTTCTAAGGTAAAATCCTATAATAATACTATCACAGAGTTAAAGCTGGAATTAGAACTTAACAACCTGTATTTTGGGAAGTGGATGTTCCTCTAGTCTGTGGGGTGCCTTCAAGAATTAATGTCTGATGCTTCAGCTCCCTTAAGTTCACATCCTTGCTCTTCCTGTTCTCTTAGGTGCCAAAATGATAAGATGAGTTGAAAAAGAATAGAAGGAAATTAAAAATATTTGAAAAAGATATTAGAAGAAATTGGAATTGGATTGGAAAAAGATATAATTTTAAAAAAAGAAAAAATATGAATCAAAATTTAAAAGATAGAATTGAATTTTAATTTTGAAAAGGATTTTTAAAAGGAGTTAAAGATGTGTTGGAAACAAATTTGAAAAGATGATGGATTGAATTGGAAAGCCATTTGTTCTTTTGGGTTAAGATAAATCTAAAAAATTTGCAATCATTGGATTTTAGAAATTAGGATAAACTTTTTGGAATTGAAAGTGATAATTTAAAATATGTTTATGCAAGAAATCATGAATTGAAACATAAAAATTTTGAAAAATTGCAAAGAAAAATGAAATTGTACCTCCTCCCACCATCCTGGCGTTAAACGCCCACATGGTGCATGGTTTGGGCGTTTAACGCCCACATGTTGCTTCTCCTGGGCGTTCAACGCCCATGTGATGCTTCTTCCTGGCGTTGAACGCCAGGAGGTCCTTCTTTACTGGGCGTTTTTCTAAACGCCCAGAATGCTAGCAGATTGGCGTTAAACGCCCAGAAGGTGCATCTTTCTGCCGTTTAACGCCCAGAAGATGCTTCTTCTTGGCGTTTAACGCCCAGAAGGCTACCCTTACTGGCGTTGAACGCCCAGTGGGTGCTTCTTTTGGGTGTTTAACGCCCAAAGTATTTCTTACTGGCTTTTTCATGCCAGTGAGCTTCCAAATTTCCCTGTAACTCTGTGACTTTAACCAATTGCTATTTCACCTTTTGAAGATACTTGGACTCAAACCTGTAAAGAAATAATTAATTAATTAATACGAATAAAATTAAATTTTGTGATTAGTTGGGTTGCCTCCCAGCAAGCGCTTCTTTAATGTCTTTTAGCTGGACTGAGTTTTAATCAAGTCTCAGTTTTGAGCATTCTTGCTCAAAATTGCCTTCAAGATAATGTTTGACTCTTTGTCCATTAACAATGAACTTTTTGTTAGAGTCATTATCCTGAAGCTCTATGTATCCATATGGTGATACGTTTGTAATGACATATGGGCCTCTCCACCGGGATTTTAATTTCCCAGGGAATAATTTGAGCCTAGAATTGAATAGCGGAACTTTTTGCCCCGGATCAAAGACTCTGGATGACAATTTCTTATCATGCCATCTTTTCGCTTTCTCTTTGTAAATCTTTGCATTTTCGAAAGCATTGAGTCTAATTTCCTCTAGCTCTGATTCGAGACTCTTAGCCATATTGACATCTCTTACCAGAGAGTCAATTATATCAACACTCATGCAGTCATTTGGGGTGTTTGGATGTTGCATGGCTTTAACAACATTCAGCTTGAACTCTTCCTCATTGACTCTCAAGGTTACTTCCCCTTTTTGGACATCAATGAGGGTTCGGCCAGTTGCTAGGAAAGGTCTTCCTAGAATGAGAGTTGCACTCTTGTGCTCCTCCATTTCCAGCACCACAAAGTCAGTAGGAAAGGCAAACGGCCCAACCATGACAATCATGTCTTCAATTACGCCTGATGGGTATTTAATGGAGCCATCAGCAAGTTGAAGACATATCCTGGTTGGTTTGATTTCTTCAGTTAAACCAAGCTTTCTGATAGTAGATGCAGGTATTAGGTTGATACTTGCCCCAAGGTCACATAAAGCTTGCTTGTTGCAATTACCTCCTAATGTGCATGGTATCATAAAGCTCCCAGGATCTTTAAGCTTCTCAGGTAAGCTTTTCAGAATGACTGCACTGCATTCTTCAGTGAGGTAGACCTTTTCAGTTTCCCTCCAATCCTTCTTATGACCTAAGATTTCTTTCATGAACTTAGCATAAGAGGGTATTTGCTCAAGTGCTTCTGCAAACGGAATCTTTATTTCAAGAGTCCTGAGATAGTCTGCAAAGCGGGCAAATTGCTTATCCTGTTCCGCTTGACGGAGTTTTTGAGGATAAGGCATTTTGGCTTTGTATTCCTCAACCTTAGTTGCTGCAGGTTTATTACCTACAGAAGTGGGTTGGGAAGCCTTTTTAGAAGGATTGTTATCAGCACTTGTATGTGACTGATCACCCACTGGCGTTTGAATACCAGGGGTGGAAGCTGGGGTGGCGTTAAACGCCACCTCCTTGCTTGTTATTGGCGTTTGAACGCCAGCTTTGTCCCTTTCTGGGCTCGGACTGTCTTCAGGAGGATTTTGGGTATCCACTTGTTCATTTTTTGGTTTCCTGCTTCTTTGAAGTGAGGTATTTAATATTTTCCCACTTCTTAATTGAACTGCTTGACATTCTTCTGTTATTTGTCTTGACAGTTGTTTTTCTGTCTGCTTTAATTGTACTTCCATGTTCCTGTTAGCCATTCTTGTTTCCTGTAATATTTTCTTGAATTCGGCTAGCTGTTGAGTTAGAAAGTCCAATTGCTGATTGAATTCATTAGCCTGATCCACTGGACTGAGTTCTGCAGTTACTGTTTTAGCTTCTTCTTTCATGACAGATTCATTGCTTAAGTACAGATGTTGATTTCTGGCAACTGTATCAATAAGCTCTTGAGCCTCTTCAATTGTTTTTCTCATATGTATAGATCCACCAGCTGAGTGGTCTAGAGAAATCTGAGCTTTTTCTGTAAGCCCATAGTAGAAGATGTCTAATTGCACCCATTCCGAAAACATTTCAGAGGGGCATTTTCTTAGCAACTCTCTGTATCTCTCCCATGCATCATAAAGAGATTCATTATCTCCTTGTTTGAAGCCTTGGATGCTTAGCCTTAGCTGTGTCATCCTTTTTGGAGGGAAATAGTGATTCAGGAATTTTTCTGACAGCTGTTTCCATGTTTTTATGCTGTTCTTAGGCTGGTTATTTAACCACTTCTTAGCTTGATCTTTTACAGCAAATGGAAACAGTAATAGTCTGTAGACATCCTGATCTACTTCCTTATCATGTACTGTATCAGCAATTTGCAGAAATTGTGCCAGAAACTCTGTAGGTTCTTCATGTGGAAGACCGGAATACTGGCAGTTTTGCTGCACCATGATAATGAGCTGAGGATTCAGCTCAAAGCTACTAACTCCAATGGAAGGTACAAATACTACTCCCATATGAAGCAGTAGTGGGGTTAGCATATGACCCCAAAGTCCTCTTGGACTGTTCATTCATATTGTCTTGTCCATTCATACTTACTTCCATAATGGAATACAAGAGATAATTTATATGTTGATATTATTTATTTTCTAGTAGTGGAATAAATAAAAATGGAATAAAAAAAAATATTTTGAAAATATTTTGTGAAAAATTTTTCGAAAAATTTGAAATTGAAATTTGAATTTTATAAAAAAAATTTCGAAAAAGTAGTTTTAAAATTGGTTAGAAAATAAATTTTTTTTTGAATTTTGAATTTTATGATGAAAGAGAAAAACACACAAAAGACACAAGACTTAAAATTTTTAGATCTAATGCTCCTTATTTTTCGAAAATTTTTGGAGGGAAAACACCAAGGAACACCAAACTTAAAATTTTAAGATCAAGACACAAGAAAAACTCAAGAACACTTTGAAGATTCACAAGAACACCAAGAACACAAGAAAGAACACCAAACTTAAATTTTTAGACAACTTCAATAAAATTTTCGAAAATTATATTAAAATTAACAAGAAAACACCAAACTTAAAGTTTGGCACAAAATTAAATCAAGAAAAATTATTTTGAAAAAGATTTTAAAAGAAGATGCCCAATTGCCAAGAACATAAGCCAACGCTCTAGCCAACTGATTTAAAAATGTAACTATTTTAAAGATGTGTTATTTTTATGGATAAAAGTATAATTTTTAAAAGTTAATGTTTTGAAAAAGCACAAGAAAAACAAGAAAAAGACACAAAACAAGAAAAATTCAAGATCAAACAAGAAAAATAAGCAAGAACAACTTGAAGATTAATGAAGAACAAAAAATCACAAGTCGAAAATTTTAAAGAGAAATATGAGATATGCAATTGACACCAAACTTAGAACAAGACACTAAAACTCACGAAAATTGGCAATTAATTAAAAGAAAAATAATAAATTTTGAAAAGAAATTTTTGAAAAGAAACTATCCCATCAATATTGATTTAATGACTCTAAAAAAATAAGAACAAAAATAAAAATAAATTATTCCTAATCTAAGAAATAAAATAAGCCTTCAATTGTCCAAACTCAATAATCCCCGGCAATGGCGCCAAAAACTTGGTGGACGAAATTGTGATTCAATATTCTTAATATATTATTCTATCTTTTGAGCTTTGGCATGTACCCTTGGGGCACTGGTTGAATTCACAACTCCGTTCAACTAACCAGCAAGTGTACTGGGTCGTCCAAGTAATACCTTACGTGAGTAAGGGTCGAATCCACAGAGATTATTGGTTTGAAGCAATCAATGTTATTTTATTTGGCTTAGTCAGGATACCAATAGGATTCTTTAGCCTCGTATTTTCGTTGCCAATTAGAGCGTAGAATAAGTAGTTATTACTTTAATAATAGAGAATAAAAGCGTTACTTGTTGTGCAGTAATGACGAATATGTTGGAGTTTTGGAGATGCTTTGTCCTTTGAATTTCTACTTTCCCTAGGCGTCCTTTTCTCACACGCATTGTTCCTTCCATGGCAAGCTCTATGTAGGGTGTCACCGTTGTCAATGGCTACTTCCCATCCTCGCAATGAAAGCTATGCACGCACTCTGTCACAGTACGGCCAATCACCGGTTGGTTCCCGCTCCTACTGGAATAGAATCCCTCTTTTGCGTCTGTCACTAACGCCCAGCAGGTTAAAGTCTGAAGCACGTCACAGTCATTCAATCCCGGAATCCTACTCGGAATACCACAGACAAGGTTTAGACTTTCCGGATTCTCATGAATGCCGCCATCAATCCAGCTTATACCACGAAGATTCTGATTAGGGAAGCTAAGAGACATTCATTCAATCTGATGTAGAACGGAGGTGGTTGTCAGGCACACGTTCATGGATTGAGGAAGGTGATGAGTGTCACGGATCATCACCTTCTCCACAGTTAAGCACGAATAAACATCTTAGATAAGAACAAGCGTGTTTGAATGGAAAACAAAGGAATTGTATTAAATCATCGAGACGCTGCAGAGCTCCTCACCCCCAACAATGGAGTTTAGAGACTCATGCCGTCACAAAGTATGTAATTCAGATCTGAAAATAGCATGAGGTACCAGATAAGTCTGTAAAAGTTGTTTAAATAGTAAACTAGTAACCTAGGTTTACAGAAATTGAATAAACTGAGATAATTGGTGCAGAAATCCACTTCTGGGGCCCACTTGGTGTGTGCTGGGGCTGAGACTAATGCTTTCCACGTGTGGAGGCCTTTCTTGGCGTCAAACTCCAGGTTTTGACGTGTTTTGGGCGTTCAACTCCGGATCATGACGTTTTTCTGGCGTTTAACTCCAGACAGCAGCGTGTACTTGGCGTTCAACGCCAAGTTACGTCGTCAATCTTCGCGCAAAGTATGGACTATTATATATTGCTGGAAAGCCCTGGATGTCTACTTTCCAACGCCGTTGAGAGCGCGCCAATTGGACTCCTGTAGCTCCAGAAAATCCATTTCGAGTGCAGGGAGGTCAGGATCCAACAGCATCAGCAGTCCTTTTTCAGCCTAAGTCAGATTTTTGCTCAGCTCCCTCAATTTCAGCCAGAAAATACCTGAAATCACAGAAAAACACACAAACTCATAGTAAAGTCCAGAAATATGATTTTTGCCTAAAAACTAATATTATTTTACTAAAAACTAACTGAAACATGCTAAAATCTACATGAAATTACCCCCAAAAAGCGTACAAAATATCCGCTCATCAATTCCTTAATCAGAATCGTCGTGGTATAAGCTAGAATTGATGGCGGCATTCAAGAGAATCCGGAAGGTCTAAACCTTGTCTGTGGTATTCTGAGTAGGATTCAATGATTGAATGACTGTGACGAGCTTCAAACTCGCAATTGTGGGGCGTTAGTGACAGACGCAAAAGAATCACTGGATTCTATTCCGACATGATCGAGAACCGACAGCTGGATAGCCGTGCCGTGACAGGGTGCGTTGAACATTTCCACTGAGAGGATGGGAGATAGCCATTGACAACGGTAAAACCCTACATACAGCTTGCCATGGAAGGAGCCTTGCGTGTTTGAAGAAGAAGACAGTAGGAAAGCAGAGGTTCAGAAGACAGAGCATCTCCAAAACCTCAACCTATTCTCCATTACTGCAAAACAAGTACTTATTTCATGTTCTTTTGCTTTTCACAATCAATCCTGATAATTTTTGATATCCTGACTAAGAGTTACAAGATAACCATAGCTTGCTTCAAGCCGACAATCTCCGTGGGATCGACCCTTACTCACGTAAGGTATTACTTGGACGACTGGTGCACGAAGTCGTGATCACTACAACTTCGCACAACTAACCAGCAAGTGCACTGGGTCGTCCAAGTAATAAACCTTACGCGAGTAAGGGTCGATCCCACGGAGATTGTTGGTATGAAGCAAGCTATGGTCACCTTGTAAATCTTAGTCAGGCAGACTCAAATGGGTATAGATGATGAATGAAACATAAAGATAAAGATAGAGATACTTATGTATATCATTGGTGAGAGCTTCAGATAAGTGTATGAAGATGCTTTCCCTTCCGTCTCTCTGCTTTCCTACTGTCTTCATCCAATCCTTCTTACTCCTTTCCATGGCAAGCTTATGCAAGGGTTTCACCGTTGTCAGTGGCTACCTCCCATCCTCTCAGTGGAAATGTTCAACGCACCCTGTCACGGCACGGCTATCCATCTGTCGGTTCTCGATCAGGCCGGAATAGAATCCAGTGATTCTTTTGCGTCTGTCACTAACGCCCCGCCCTCAGGAGTTTGAAGCACGTCACAGTCATTCAATCATTGAATCCTACTCAGAATACCACAGACAAGGTTAGACCTTCCGGATTCTCTTGAATGCCGCCATCAGTTCTTGCCTATACCACGAAGATTCTGATTAAAGAACCCAAGAGATAATCATTAGAGCCTTGTTTGCTTGTAGAACGGAAGTGGTTGTCAGTCACGCGTTCATAAGTGAGAATGATGATGAGCGTCACATAATCATCACATTCATCAAGTTCTTGAGTGCGAATGAATATCTTGGAATAAGAACAAGCTGAATTGAATAGAAGAACGATAGTAATTGCATTAATACTCGAGGTACAGCAGAGCTCCACACCTTAATCTATGGTGTGTAGAAACTCCACCGTTGAAAATACATAAGAACAAGGTCTAGGCATGGCCGTGAGGCCAGCCTCCCAGTGATCAAAAGATTCAAAGATCTCAAGATGATCTAAGATCCAAAGATGTAAATACAATAGTAAAAGGTCCTATATATAGAGAACTAGTAGCCTAGGGTGTACAAAGATGAGTAAAAGACATAAAAATTCACTTCCGGGCCCACTTGGTGTGTGCTTGGGCTGATAAATGAAGCATTTTTCGTGTAGAGACTCTTCTTGGAGTTAAACGCCAGCTTTGGTGCCAGTTTGGGCGTTTAACTCCCATTCTTGTGCCAGTTCCGGCGTTTAACGCTGGGAATTCTGAGGGTGACTTTGAACGCCGGTTTGGGCCATCAAATTTTGGGCAAAGTATGGACTATCATATATTGCTGGAAAGCCCAGGATGTCTACTTTCCAACGCCGTTAAGAGCGCGCCAATTGGGCTTCTGTAGCTCCAGAAAATCCACTTCGAGTGCAGGGAGGTCAGAATCCAACAGCATCTGCAGTCCTTTTCAGTCTCTGAATCAGATTTTTGCTCAGGTCCCTCAATTTCAGCCAGAAAATACCTGAAATCACAGAAAAACACACAAACTCATAGTAAAGTCCAAAAAAGTGAATTTTAACAAAAAACTAATAAAAATATACTAAAAACTCAACCAAATATACTAAAAACATACTAAAAACAATGCCAAAAAGCGTACAAATTATCCGCTCATCAACGACCCAGTGCACTTGCGGGTTGCGACCAATTCTTCGATGGTTAAGGACTGATACTAACGCAGGGAAGCTGTTCTTCAGTTTTTCAAACTATAATGTAATTGGTGGTTCTTATTTGTTGTGTTTCTGGATATAAACTTGGCTCATTCACTTCCAATCTTTGTTAAAGTTAGGCATAGATTGTAGGTAAAAGGTGGTGTGGACTATTTCTGCGGGCAGATAAAATTCAAGAAGAAGATGTGACAACAAGTAATGGTACTATGGTAGAACATGTCCTTTTTATTGATAATGAAGAATGAAAAATGAAGATTGCTTTTAATTAAGAAAGTATTCAAAACAAATAGTCTAAACAAAGTAAAGAGACAAATACACCAATTGTTTCCTATACATAATAATCTAAGTCATCATTCGTTAGTTCTGAGTGGCTTGAATCAAGGAGTAGGCACAAATCTCATAAAGTTTGCAAGTCTTGACATAGCCCCTGTGTTGCAACTTGCATGGGGTTAGCGGGATTAGTTCTTGTTAGATTGGTGCTGACTAGAGAGGTAATTACAGATGGGATGCTTGCTGATAGAGTGCTAGTTGGTGGGGGTGGTTGTAGGTGGGGTGCTTGCTGATGGAGTGCTTGTAGCTTTGGAAAACTTTCTTTCAAAAGGGAGCTTTGTTGGCCTAACAGTAGTGGAAGATACATATGGATGAAACATGTAAAGTGATAAAAAAATGTTGACAACAACATTTACCAAATAAAAATCTATATGAATTACTTTTGTGAACTTGTTGAGAGTCATCAGATTCTGACAAAATATATTGACTATGATCAAGCTGAATTTCAGTTTTAGGATATGGAACAAGTGTGGTGTCACCACCATCTATAGCAGCAACTGGAGCAGAATTGTTGGCATGACCTTCATCAGCATCTGTAGTAGTAACATCTGCAGCAGCTGCAGCCGATGCTCCCTCATCAATAGCTCTATTGCCACAATTTCTTTTGGTGTGTCCTATTTCATCGCAGTAACGCAACTTCCTTTTTTATAAATTCTTTTCATGTTGGTCTTCTGCTTCTTGCCCCCACTTGGCTCCTCATCAACATCCTTTCTTTTTTTTTTTTCTATAATTGGCCCTGGTTTCTTTCTAAATTTTGGTGCTTGTGGTCTATTATATGGTGACTTTTCTCATAGTGTTTGACCTGGAAGTGGATTTATATGACAGGCATATGTGTCATTATATGCTTTCATAGTCAACCATTTGTGACAGAATTAATCTGGTCTTTTACCAGCACTTGCTAATGTAGTACAAGTGTGCACATATGACATTCTTACATAGAATAAGGATAACAATATGTATAAAAAATTATTACTCAATTGCCAGAAACCATATGTATACGATCTCTTCCCTAAGTTTACAACCATACCAGCCATGAACTTCAAATTTCTCATAATTGGTATCACCAAACTACATAGGAACCCATTTTTTTATTCTTTCCTTATCTTTTCTAATCTACTATGCTATATTGGAGGTAGGATCCCAATGTTGACATTAAGCTTGACCTTATATTTTGCTATAGACCTCATGGCATATATTCTTACCTCCTCTAAGAGTGTGATAATAGTCTTAGCTCTAACTCTTTTAGTCATAGAATTGAAAACCTCGCAAGCATTATTACATATGTTATCTATCTTAGGTACATTATTGAAGAAAGTCCTACTCTAAGTATCTCTAGGCCACTTGCTCAGATAACTCCAAGCATCCCTATTAAGCATCTCAATCTTTTTTATCCCTTCAACACATCCTTCTTAGGTAGTAGACTTGCACAGTCCCAAAGAAAGCCTCCAAGCTCAAGATCCTTCTATTGCTTATTGAAGTTTCTCCATAAATGCCAAACAAAGAATCTTTGATGGGCACGTAGGGATACCTCCTAAATTGTAGGGATAAAGCCCTAATACAATAAACAGCTAATCATTCAGTATGTTATCGAGCCTCAGAATAATCCCTAACCTTTTTTAAGTGACCTCTAATTAGTCCTTACAGTTTTAGAAGTGACATCAAATAGATTCCCACTTATTGACATAGAATCATCAAATTAGTCCCTATGTATTTCAAAATCTGTTACAACAACACATTGTTTTTCCATCTATAAAGCAACCAAAATAACTAATCTTAGTTAACACAACATTGAAGAACAATGAAACAACTCTAGGAAACTCAGAGAATGAAGCCCTTAACACAAATAACATATATGAATAATAAAGGCAAAACCAGAAAATGAATAATAAAACATTTAAATGTATACCTTCTACATATTTGACATAAAACACCAACTATGATGCTTGTAATGACCCAAATCTTCATGAAACAATTCCAGGAACCACTTCCAATTCTCTTTGTTTTCAACAGAGAGAATTTATGTGATTGCTTATATCTTGGCCAATAGTAGATAAGATTTAACCACCATGTTAAGTCTTCAAAAAACCACCATCCAACTCTATAAGGGGTCTGCAGCCAGTCTTGAACCCTCTTTTGCACCCATCCAAACAAATGCACATCTTTTTCAAAGATTAGATCATCATCAAAATTTGGCTAAGGTATGACACAAACCTCCACAGTAGACCCAGGATTACTCTTCAATAATGCTAGCCCATAATCTCTCACCATCCCATATTAGGCAGCAACATCTCCACACATAATGGTCCTAGCATCTCCTAAAACCCTTGTTAGTGAGAACTTGTTAAGATCCAAATCACATTTTGTTTTGAAGCACCATGTAATCTCAGAGTGCTATAAATTAAGATACTTCGTCAGCTTCTTCACCAACTTGCAAGCTGATAAGTGGATAATTTATACACTTTTTGGCATTATTTTTAGTATATTTTTAGTATGTTTTAGTTAGTTTTTATTATATTTTTATTAGTTTTTAGTTAAAATTCACTTTTCTGGACTTTACTACGAGTTTGTGTGTTTTTCTGTGATTTCAGGTATTTTCTGGCTGAAATTGAGGGACCTGAGCAAAAATCTGATACAGAGGCTGAAAAGGACTGCAGATGCTGTTGGATTCTGACCTCCCTGCACTCGAAGTAGATTTTCTGGAGCTACAGAAGCCCAATTGGCGCGCTCTTAATTGCGTTGGAAAGTAGACATCCTGGGTTTTCCCGAAATGTATAATAGTCCATACTTTGTCCGAGATTTGATGGCCCAAACAGGCGTTCCAAGTCAGCTCAAGAATTCTGGTGTTTAACGCCGGAACTGGCACAAGAATGGGAGTTAAACGCCCAAACTGGCACAAAAGCTGGCGTTTAACTCCAAGGAAAGTCTCTACACATGAAAGCTTCAATTCTCAGCCCAAGCACACACCAAGTGGGCCCGGAAATGGATTTTTATGTCATTTACTCATCTTTGTAAACCCTAAGCTACTAGTTCTCTACAAATAGGACCTTTTGCTATTGTATTAAGAATTTTTTGATCATGTTTTTATGATTGAACCCTCTTTGGGAGGCTGGCCATTCGGCCATGCCTAGACCTTGTTCTTATGTATTTTCAACGGTGGAGTTTCTACACACCATAGATTAAGGTGTCGAGCTCTGCTGTACCTCGAGTATTAATGCAATTACTATTGCTCTTCTATTCAATTCAGCTTATTCTTGTTCCAAGATATCACTTGTTCCTCAACTTGATGAAAGTGATGATCCGTGACACTCATCATCATTCTCACCTATGAACGTGTGCCTGACAACCACCTCCGTTCTACCTTAGATTGAGTGGATATCTCTTGGATCCCTTAATCGAAATCTTCGTGGTATAAGCTAGAATTGATGGCAGCATTCTTGAGAATCCGGAAGGTCTAAACCTTGTATGTGGTATTCTGAGTAGGATTCAATGATTGAATGACTGTGACGAGCTTCAAACTCGCGATTGTGGGGCGTTAGTGACAGACGCAAAAGAATCACTGGATTCTATTCCGACATGATCGAGAACCGACAGATGAATAGCCGTGCTGTGACAGAGCACGTTGAACATTTTCACTGAGAGGATGGGACTGTAGCCATTGACAACGGTGATGCCCAACATACAGCTTGCCATGGAAAGGAGTAAGAAGGATTGGATGAAGACAGTAGGAAAGCAGAGAGATGGAAGGGACAAAGCATCTCCATACGCTTATCTGAAATTCTCACCAATGAATTACATAAGTATCTCTATCTTTATTTTATGTTTTATTTATCTTTTAATTATCAATCCTCCATAACCATTTGAATCCGCCTGACTGAGATTTACAAGATGACCATAGCTTGCTTCATACCAACAATCTCCGTGGGATCGACCCTTACTCGCGTAAGGTTTATTGCTTGGACGACCCAGTGCACTTGCTGGTTAGTTGTGCGAAGTTGTGATAAAGAGTTGAGATTGCAATTGAGCGTACCATGTTGATGGCGCCATTGATGATCATAATTTCGTGCACCATGTTTTTGGCGCCGTTGCTGGGGATTGTTTGAGTTTGGACAACTGACGGTTCATCTTGTTGCTTAGATTAGGTATTTTTCTTCAGATTTTTTAAGAATGAATTCTAGAGTTTTGTTCATACCCCGAGTCGAGCTGTCCGACCCGGGATGTTCTACAGACAAAGCGACCGACCTCTTCAGGTCAGGACAAACCGACCTCTTCTCAAAGAGGTCGGCCAAGTCACAGGAAAGCCCAAACAAAGGGCCCAAATATAGGAACACGTCCCAAATCCAAGGGCAGCCCAAAGCCCATAGAGATAAAGGCGATTCCTTTAAAGATGACCTCGCTTAAAAATAAGATAAAGATAAGATAAGATAACTAACTTATCTTATCCACAGGAGGCCACATCTCATCATTATAAATACACTGGAGCATCCAGGTATAACTCATACTCTGATTCTACTCAATACCTATTTAATACCCTTGCTAACTTAAGCATCGGAGTCCCTGGCAGGTACCCCCACCCTCCGGGGACGAAGGATCAGCACCACCTCCAAGTCCAACAAGTCGGACACACCAGCTCCGGCCGCCGTGCACCTGCCGGACACGTCGGCTCTGACCAACCGAGAAGATCTCGACCGAGATCGACCTACAGTTTCAGGTAACCCTCGGAACATTGGCGCCGTTTCCGGGAACCTGAAAGTCATCTCATTAACATGGTGGATGACCATGACAACGACCACGATTCAGGTTTGGAAGACAGAACGCCGCATAAAAACGTGGACACAATACTCAAAGATATGCCAGAAACCAACGAAGACAAAAATTCATCAAATCCAGGAGTAATAGAAGCACTTCATAGTCGATTGGAGCAACTTGAGAAAGAAGCCCAACATCAACGTGAAAAAGAAGAAGATCTACGCTGGGAAATAAGGCGACGCCGAGAATTAGAAGATAAGCTCATAAAACTCGAAGCTGATCTCAAAACTAAAGCCACTCAACCATCCACAAAGGATAGTTCTCAGAAAGATCAAGATCCATTTACCAAAGAAATTATGAATACCAAAATTCCAAAGGATTTCAAGCTTCTGGATATGACTCCATATGACGGTACCTCCGCCCCAATCATCATCTCAGCAACTTCAGAAGTAGAATGTACCTCACCGATGCTTCAGACGCAGTTCGTTGCAAAGCCTTTCCAACAACTCTCACCAAGACAGCCATTAAATGGTTCGACAACTTACCTCCAAAATCCATCTCAAGTTTTGACGACCTGGCCAAGAAGTTCCTGGCCTGATTCTCCATACAAAAGGATAAAGCCAAACACGCGCCTAGCCTGCTAGGGATCAAGCAAGGAGATTGCGAAAGTCTTCGCAACTACATGGAGAGATTCAACAAAACATGTATGGACATACAAAATCTACCAACAGAAGCTGCCATCATGGGCCTTATAAATGGCCTGCGAGAAGGACCATTCAGCCAATCTATATAAAAAAGATACCCGACATCCCTAGATGAAGTACAAGAGCGAGCGCAGAAGTACATTAACATGGAGGAAAATTCTCAACTTGGCGAAGCCTCAAGGTCCGGTTCTGCCTACCGAGATAAAGAATCCAAGAAAAAGGAAGATCGCCTTGGAGATAAAATCAAGAAATATCACAACTACACCCCTCTTAGGGTATCCTTGGTAGACGTTTACAAAGAAGTCTGCCATACGGAAAAAATCCTCCCAGCTCGGCCACTTAAAGGCAAAAGAGGAGGGGGAAATCGGAATGAGTACTGTGAATATCACCGACTTCGAGGGCATTCCACCAACGAATTTTTCGACTTAAAAAACGTCATAAAAAAATTAGTTCGAGAAGGAAAGTTAGATCGGTTCTTGGCCAACCGGGACGAAGAGCCAAGGAAAAGAAGGAGGGATGAGGACGTCGGACGATCTGAACGATCGCCTCACACACCAGAAAGGCATGTCCACGTGATACACGGCGGATTTGCTGGGGGAGGAATCTCCAAATCATCCCGCAAGCGACACCTCAAAGAGGTATACCATGTCGAAGGACAGAAGGAGACACCAGACATCCCGGCAATGACGTTTACTAAAGAAGATGCATCCGGAATCATTTCGGGACATGACGACCCCATGGTCATCACGATCATATTGGCAAACGCCAACCTCCACCGCACACTAATCGACCAAGGAAGCTCTGCCGACATCCTATTCAAAACTGCCTTCGACAAACTCGGCCTAGAAGAAAAAGAGCTAAGAGCATACCCAAACAGTCTGTTCGGATTAGGAGATGTCCCAGTTCAACCACTGGGATACGTATCGCTGCATACAACCTTCGGAAAGGGGAACCAATCCAGAACACTCAAGATAGACTACATCGTGGTCGACGTAAGCTCAGCCTACAATGCCTTAATAGGTCGGACAACGTTAAATCAACTCGGTGCAATAGTTTCAACTCCACATCTATGTATGAAATTCCCAACTACGGAAGGGATAGCTACGATAAAAGCAGATCAAAAGATGGCACGTCGCTGTTATAACGAAAGCTTAAACCTCCGAGGTGAAAGAGGAGAGTTCCACACAATCGAGCTCGGTGGAGTTCAGAGACGAGAAGAACTCCGACCACAACCCGAAGGAGAAGTAGAAAGAATCCAGATCGGAGATACCTCGGATAAAACAACTAATATTGGCACGATCCTAAAAGGAGACATAAAGGAATCACTAATACGGTTCCTACGAGATAATGTTGATCTCTTCGCATGGAAAGCCACCGACATGCTAGGTATTGATCCCAAACTAATGAGCCACAAATTGGCAGTCTATCCGGGATCTCGGCCGGTACAACAAAGACGGAGAAAGCTTGGACCAGAACGAGCTCAGGCTGTAGAAGAACAAGTACAAGCACTACTTGAGGCCGGGTTCATAAGGGAAGTCAAATATCCACTATGGCTAGCAAACGTCGTCTTGGTAAAAAAGTCAAATGGGAAGTGGCGAATGTGCACCGACTACACTGACCTCAACAAAGCCTGCCCGAAAGACCCTTACCCACTCCCAAGCATCGACGCTCTAGTAGATGCTTCATCGGGATACAAGTATCTCTCATTCATGGACGTATACTCAGGGTACAACCAGATACCAATGTATCCGCCAGACCAAGAAAAAACCTCATTTCTTACACCTAAGGCAAATTATTGTTACATTGTGATGCCTTTCGGCCTGAAAAACGCAGGAGCCACTTATCAAAGGCTAATGAATAAAGTCTTCTCAGATCACATCGGAAAAATCATGGAGGTCTACGTGGATGATATGTTGATAAAGACGCAAAATGAAGAGACATTGCTAACCGATTTGATTCAAGTATTCGATACCATAAGGAAACATGGCATGCGACTCAACCCGGCTAAATGCACCTTCGCAGTAGAAGCAGGTAAATTTTTAGGATTTATGCTCACACAAAGGGGAATCGAGGCAAATCCAGATAAATGCCAAGCCATACTCAACATGAAGAGCCCAACCTGCGTCAAAGAGGAACAAAAAAGAAATAAATATAAGAGGCAAGTCGGGCCAATAGACGAACAAATACCCAAAGCAGGCCGAACCAAGGACGGATTATTCAGAAAACTCTTTGTATCCAGATGGGGAGGTTTTCCCCACAAATCTTCAAGAACAACTACAAAAGCCCGTTCAACCTTACTAAGTATTTCCCATGTGTAACGTGGCACTCTTACATTCTTTTGCCACTCTAGGGGAAAAGCAGGCTCGTCATTTTCATCAAGAAAAAAGGGGTGGGCCCCCTCAACAGCTCGAACTTTAAAAAAGTAGTTTTTGAAGTCCTTAAAGGACTCATCATACATCGCAAACACTTTATGGCCCTGGGCAGACCGGAAAGAAACCCAAGAAGCTTTCTTCTTTGAAGAGCCGCCAGGCTTGGCAGAAACAAACAAGTAAAGAAACAAATTCTGGGAAGGTGTTACATCCAGTTCATGACAGAGAAGTTGAAAAATTTTAATAAAACCCCAGGAATTGGGGTGAAGCTGGGATGGAGCAATATTACACGACCACAACAGGTCGGTTTCAGAAGCAGTAAAAGGAAAAGTAACATTCAATTGGCTGAAAAAGTATTCATAGGCATAAAAGAAAGGACGCTCCCCCTCAATGGAAGTCGGAAAGCAAACCCTCTCGTCAGAATCAGGAGCAACAAGCTCGTAATCCCCCTCGCGAGCATTGTTCCCACAAATCCTATGACGCTTCCTCAGCTCTGTGCAGAACTCAGCATCCACAACAGAAACACACAACAAAACAAGGGAGTCCAGCCAATCGGACATCCCCTCGGGAACTCTGGAAGACATCTCTACAATATTATTGCGAGAAGACATGAGGCCAACTAAATCCTACAAAGTAAGAAAAAAGATAGGGGTTACTACAAACATCTCGGAAAGGGAGAAAACAACTCGGCCAAAACTTCTCAGGCGATGAAACCACGAAAAAGAAAACCCCAAAACTCAAACCAAAGTCCTGGGGCATCCTTTGGAGGCAGTAACAAAGCAAGGTTTCCACAAATACTCTACAGTTTACACCCTAGCATCTCTCAAAAAGGATTCAAAAAACAACAAAACGCCTTTCACCAAAGAAAAAACACAGCAAATCATTACAAGCCTGCCAAGCAATCCCAAACATCAAACAACGACAAGCAGAGACCATTAAAGACGAAACCTTTTTTGAAAAAAGATCAGACAGGAAGCAATCTCCAAAAGTAAGAAACAAATATAGATCTTTTACCAGTATCAAAAGCAACCAGAAAGCAACAGTAAAACCCCAGAAAGCCTCAACAGAAATTCCAAGAAAATCACAAGAAGGAATATAAGAAAAGCATATCACAAGCAACGAGTAAAAGATCGCAAAAGATCCAAACTTTCAAACATGCAAAACCAGAACTTCACCAAAATTAAAGACGAAGCCACGAAGAAGACGAGTAAAGTTATTACCAACCTGGAAAGAATAAAGCGAGCTTCAACAAAAACCAAAAGAGGAAGACGAAATCCGGGAATGCGAACGAGAGCAATGTCGCCAGAAGAAACACAAAGGCCCCAAGCTCCAACGCCAAATGACGCTGCACCACAAGGAAAACAGAAATGCAAACGAAAAAACAGAGAGTGGAGAGAACTAAGAAAAGAAGTTACGAAAGAAGCAAAAAAAGAGAAACCATTTTCGGGGTTTCAAAATCCAAAGTAAAAGAGCCTAAAGGAAACGGGGCAATTAATGCTCAGAAATAAAAAGCATTAAAACCTCGCACGTTCCCAAAAAAAAAGCGCCGGCATAAAAGCGCGCGTCTTTTAGAAGAAAACGTTCTACATTCAAAAAAGATTCTACGAAGAAAAGGAATCGACAAAATGCTTGAGTTCGGCTTCACCAAAGAAAGACCAAAGTCAAGGACTCGGCCTCAAAAAAGAAGACCAAGCTCAAGCAGGGGCATTGTTCATACCCCGGGTCGAGCTGTCCGACCCGGGATGTTCTACAGACAAAGCGACCGACCTCTTCAGGTCAGGACAAACCGACCTCTTCTCAAAGAGCTCGGCCAAGTCACAGGAAAGCCCAAACAAAGGGCCCAAATATAGGAACACGTCCCAAATCCAAGGGCAGCCCAAAGCCCATAGAGATAAAGGCGGTTCCCTTAAAGAAGACCTCACTTAAAGATAAGATAAAGATAAGATAAGATAACTAACTTATCTTATCCACAGGAGGCCACATCTCATCATTATAAATACACTGGAGCACCCAGGTATAACTCATACTCTGATTCTACTCAATACCTGTTTAATACCCTTGCTAACTTAAGCATCGGAGTCCTTGGCAGGTACCCCCCACCCTCCGGGGATGAAGGATCAGCACCACCTCCAAGTCCAACAAGTCGGACACACCAGCTCCGGCCGCCGTGCACCTGCCGGACACGTCGGCTCCGACCAACCCAGAAGATCTCGACCGAGATCGACCTACAGTTTCAGGTAACCCTCGGAACAAGTTTCAAGGTGATGTTTTCTTCATCACCAAAGCTGATTGATTCTCATCAATTTAGCTCTTGAATGAAATGTCTTGCTGAAGCTTGGCTAGCCATGTCTAATTTCTTTAGACTATAGCTTTAGACTAACATTGCATGATTCCTGGAATTCTTATTAAAAATTTTGAATCTCTTTATCATCTTTTCCACTCAATTTTCTAAAAATCCAAAAAAAAAATTATAAAATCTTAAAATAAAAAATATTTTTATGTTTCTTGTTTGAGTCTAATGTCTAATTTTAAGTTTGGTGTCAATTGCATGTCTTTATTCTTCTAATTTTCGAAAATTACATGCATTATGTTCTTCATTGATCTTCAAGTTGTTCTTGATGATTTCCTTGCTCTGATCTTTAAATTCTCTTGTCTTGAGTGTTTTGTTGTTTCTCATATGCATTCTCAATAGTATACAAACTTCTACGTTTGGTGTCTTGCATGCATTGTTTATTTGATCTTAGTGGCATTTTGATTATTCCTTATCATTAAAAAAATTCAAAAAAATTTTTTATTTGTGTCTTTTCAAGTCAATAATACAGAGAATTGAAGATTCAGAACATGCAGCAGAGGAATTACACAGAAAAAGCTAGACGTTCAAAACGCCCAGTGAGGAAGGAAAACTGGCGTTTAAACGCCAGCCAGGGTATCTGGCTGGGCGTTTAACGCCCAAAAGGGTAGCATTTTGAGCGTTAAACGCCAGAATGGATACCATTCTGGGCGTTTAACGCCAGGATGGCACAAGAGGGAAGATTTTGTTTTTAATTCAAATTTTTTTCAAGTTTTCATAATTTTTCAAAATCAAATCTTTTTCAAATCATATCTTTTCAATCATATATTTTCAAAATCAATTTCTTTCCATTTTTCAAAAATACTTGCTAACAATTAATGATTTGATTCAACATTTCAAGTATGTTGCCTTTTCTGTTGAGAAAGGTTTAATGTCTGAATCATATCTTTTAAATTTCTTGTTAGCCAAGTCATTAATTTTAAAAATCAAATCTTTTAATTTTTTTTTTCAATTATAACTTTTCAATCATATCTTCTTAATCAAATCATTTTCAAAATAGTTTTCAATCATATCTTTTTGATTTCTAATTTCAAAATCTTTTTCAAAAATCACTTAATTTCTTTCCCACTCTTAGTTTTCAAAAATCATCAATCAATTTTTAAAATTCTTTTAAAATCTTTTACTTTAATTTGGAAAATTCTTCCCCTCTTCTCACATCCTTCTATTTATGGACTAACACTCCTCCTCAATGCACAATTCGAACTCTATCTTTCTTGATAAGTTCGAATTCTTCTACCTCTTCCTTCTGTTTTTCTTTTCCTCTGACACTTCAAAGAATCTCTATACTGTGACATAGAGGATTCCATATTTTCTTGTTCTCTTCTCTTTCATATGAGGAGGAGCAAGGACAAAAGCATTCTTATTGAGGTTGACCCTGAACTTGAAAGGACCTTGAAGCAAAAGCTAAGAGAAGGTAAAGCACAACTCTCTGTAGAGGACCTAACAGAAATCTTCAAAGAAGAAGAACTCATGGCAGCTGAAAACAGCAATAATTCCAACAATGCAAGGAAGGTGCTTGGTGACTTTACTATACCTACTCCCGACTTCTTTGGGAGAAGCATCTCTATCCCTGCCAATGGAGCAAACAACTTTGAGCTTAAGCCTCAATTAGTTTCTCTAATGCAACAGAATTGCAAGTTCCATGGACTTCTATTGGAAGATCCTCATCAGTTTTTAGCTGAATTCTTGCAAATCTGTGACACTGTCAAGACTAATGGGGTTGACCCTGAGGTCTACAGACTTATGCTATTCCCTTTTGCTATAAGAGACAGAGCTAGAATATGGTTGGACTCACAACCTAAAGAAAGCCTGAACTCTTGGGAAAAGCTAGTCAATGCCTTCTTGGCAAAGTTCTTTCCACCTCAAAAATTCAGTAAGCTTAGAGTGGAAGTCCAAACCTTCAGACAGAAGGAAGGTGAATCCTTCTATGAAGCTTGGGAAAGATACAAACAATTGATCAGAAAGTGTCCCTCTGACATGCTTTCTGAATGGAGCATCATAGGTATCTTCTATGATGGTCTGTCTGAACTGTCTAAAATGTCATTGGACAGCTCTGCTAGAGGATCTCTTCATCTGAAGAAGATGCCTACAGAAGCTCAAGAACTCATTGAAATGGTTGCAAATAACCAATTCATGTACACTTCTGAAAGGAATCCTGTGAACAATGGGACGAATCAGAAGAAATGAGTTCTTGAGATTGATACTCTGAATGCCATATTGGCTCAGAATAAAATATTGACTCAGCAAGTCAATATGATTTCTCAAAGTCTGTTTGGAATGCAAGCTGCACCAGGCAGTACTAAGGACGCTTCATCTGAAGAAGAAGCTTATGATCCTGAGAACCCATCAATGGAAGAGGTGAATTACATGGGAGAACCCTATGGAAACACCTATAATCCTTCATGGAGAAATCATCCAAATCTCTCATGGAAGGATCAACAGAGACCTCAACAAGGTTTCAACAACAATAATGGTGGAAGAAACAGGTTTAGCAATGGCAAGCCTTTTCCATCATCTTCTCAGCAACAGACAGAGAATTCTATGCAGAGCCACTCTGACTTAGCAACCATGGTCTCTGATATAATCAAAACCACTCAAAGTTTCATGACTAAAACAAGGTCCTCCATTAGAAACTTGGAGGCACAAGTGGGTCAGCTGAGTAAGAAAGTTACTGAACTCCCTCCTAGTACTCTTCCAAGCAATACAGAAGAGAATCCAAAAGGAGAGTGTAAGGCCATCAACATGGCCGAATTTAGAGAGGAGAAAGAGGCAGTGAGCGCCACTGAGGAAGACCTCAATGGACGTCCACTGGCCTCCAATGAGTTCCCTAATGAGGAACCATGGGAATATGAGGCTCACACTGAGACCATAGAGATTCCATTGGATTTACTTCTGCCATTCATGAGCTCTGATGAGTATTCTTCCTCTGAAGAGGACGAAGATGTCACTGAAGAGCAAGTTGCTAAGTACCTTGGAGCAATCATGAAGCTAAATGACAAGTTATTTGGTAATGAGACTTGGGAGGATGAACCTCCTTTGCTCACCAAAGAACTGGATGACTTGACTAGGCAGAGATTACCTCAAAAGAGACAGGATCCTGGGAAGTTCTCAATACCTTGTACCATAGGCACCATGACCTTTGAGAAGGCTCTGTGTGACCTAGGGTCAAGCATAAACCTCATGCCTCTCTCTGTAATGGAGAAGCTAGGGATCTTTGAGGTGCAAGCTGCAAAAATCTCACTAGAGATGGCAGACAATTCAAGAAAACAAGCTTATGGACTTGTAGAGGATGTTTTGGTAAAGATTGAAGACCATTACATCCCTGCTGATTTCATAGTCCTAGAGACTGGGAAGTACATGGATGAATCCATCATCCTTGGCAGACCCTTCCTAGCCACAGCAAAGGCTGTGATTGATGTTGACAGAGGAGAATTGATCATTCAAGTGAATGAAGAATCCTTTGTGTTTAAGGCTCAAGGATATCCCTCTGTAACCATGGAGAGGAAGCATGAAGAGCTTCTCTCAAAACAGAGTCAAACAGAGCCCCCACAGTCAAACTCTAAGTTTGGTGTTGGGAGGCCACAACCAAATTCTAAGTTTGGTGTTGAACCCCCACATTCAAACTCTAAGTTTGGTGTTGGGAGGTTCCAACATTGCTCTGAACATCTGTGAGGCTCCATGAGGGCCTACTGTCAAGCTACTGACATTAAAGAAGCGCTTGTTGGGAGGCAATCCAATGTTATATTTATCTATTTTCCATTGTTATTTTATGTTTTCTATAGGTTGATGATCATGTGAAGTCACAAAAACAATTGAAAAAGCAAAAATAGAATGAAAAGCAGAAAAAAAAAACAGCACACCCTGGAGGAAAAGCTTGCTGGCGTTTAAACGCCAGTAAAGGCAGCAAATGGGTGTTTAACGCCCAGTCTGGCACCATTCTGGGCGTTTAACGCCAGAAAGGGGCACCAGACTGGCGTTTAACGCCAGGAATGGGCACCTAGTGATGCCAGGGCATCTTGGCCAGTTTCACTGACCTTTTCTTTACTGTTTTTAGGGTAGTTTCATGCATTTCCTTAGAAAATAAGCTAGTTTTGGGTAGATATTCACTTACACCTTAAATCAAGCATACATTGTGCGTTTTACATGATTTCATGAGGATTTTGCATGAGTTTAGTGACAAATTGTATGTTGCATTACCCATGACTTTGACTAGAACTTTGATGCACTCTATTGCTTGATTTCAGGACCAAAGGAAGCAAGGAAGAACCACTTAGCAGTCACGTTAATCTAATTAACGTGGCCACTAACGTGGAATGGGAGGTAACTTGCAAAGTTGATGAGAAAAGTGATTGCCAATAACGCTCTCAAAGCCATCATTGCCCACGTTAAGAGTCACGTTAACTAAGTTAACATGAACTCTAACGTGAAGAAGGGACTTTGACCCAACGTTAGTGACACTTAACATTATCACTAACATTGGCCAATGATCATAAATGGCCACATTAGAGTCCACGTTAACTTAGTTAACATGGCCTCTAACGTTAAAAGGGGGAAGGAAGCCAACGTTAGTGACATTCAACATTGTCACTAACGTTGGCCTAAGGTGCAATGTACCACGTTAACTTCCACGTTAACTTGGTTAACGTGGGAGCTAACGTAAGAGGCAAGGGTGGTCGACAACGTTAGTGACACCCAACATTGTCACTAACGTTGGAAGCAACCACAAAACCCCAAGGAGCCACGTTAACTTCCACGTTAACTTAGTTAACGTGGAAGCTAATGTTGATGAGTGAAAGATGAGCCAACATTAGTGACACTCAACATTGTCACTAACGTTGGGGATGGCTAAGAATGGCCACGTTAGAAGCCACGTTAACCTAGTTAATGTGGGCTCTAACGTGAGGAAAAGGGGTACATTAGAACGTTAGTGACAATGTTGAGTGTCACTAACATTCTCGAACTCATACTTTCACTAAACATTAACACCCCTAACGTCCTGAGCTAAAGTCTCTGCCCACTTCACACTTTCTCTCTGCAAGTAAAACCAAGCCCAAATGAAGAAGAGAACTGCTTCAAACTAGACCCAAAGGCCCAAGACTTGAAGAGCCAACTAGAAGCTGAGAAGAGTAGTATATATAGGAGTAGCTTTGAATTATTTAGGGAGTTCTGGAAGTTGGAAAAGAGCACTACTCTCTGTATTTTTACTTTCTCTGCTCTTCTAGTTCCATGATGTATTCTCCATCTTTGTTTTCATTTTCTAGAGCTATGAACAACTAAACCCCTTTCATTGGGTTAGGGAGCTCTGTTGTAATTTGATGGATCAATACTAGTTTTCATTATTCTTCTTCTATCTTTTCTCTTGATTTTACTTGAAAGCTTTCGATCTTCATCCCATTGGGTAGTTATCTTGGAAAAGAAGCTATTCAAACTTGGATCTCTTCTGAGCCTTGAAAGAGGAATGAAGAGATCAAGCTAGAAATGCTTTCTCATGTTGGACCAAATTGGGTTTGGATGGATATGTGACTATAATCCTCTCAATACTTGATTTGGGAAATGCATGTGGTATAATCAGTGACCACACTTCATCTCTTCTCATGAGCAATTGACCAAGGAATTGGCTATTGATCAAGATTTGAGAGATTGAATTGCAAGAAATTGTAATTCAATCAATTAAGATTGCCAAGGAGATCAATGAGTGCATTGATTGAGGAAGAGATGAAAATGAACTTGATCCGGAGAATTGCAACATCTCCTGCGCCTAATGAACCCCCCAATTCTGATCTCACCCATTTTCTTTAATTTCTGCGTTTACTTTCATGAGCAAACACCCCATTCCCATTTACAATTCTGCAATTTACTTTCAGTCATTTACTTTCAGCCCTTTAATTCTAGCATTTACTTTTTCTGTCATTTACATTCCCGCCATTTTATTTTCTGCAAATCTCAACCCAAATTCTGAATTCGCTCAACTAGAACATTCTTCTAATTAAAGTTGCTTGATCAATCAATCCCTGTGGGATTCGACCTCACTTTATTATGAGTTTTTACTTGACGACAAATTCGGTACACTTGCCGAAGGAAATTTTTTGAGAGACAGTTTCCACCTGCATTAAGTTTATGGCGCTGTTGCTGGGGATTGATTGTGCATCAACAATGATTAAATTAGGAGATCACTAGATTGAGCATTTTTGTTTTGTTGATTTAATTTTCTGTTTGAGTAATTTACTTTCTGTCTTAGTTAACTTCTTCCCTTCCCCCTCTACTCTTTCGTGTTCTTTGTTATTTACCATTCAGTTTGCTAACCCACTAACTGTTTGATATATTGCATCACTCACAACTAACAGTAATTCTGACAGCAATACTATCTGCACATATTGTTACTTGTTTGTACTTGTTGGTTGTATGACAGGGAGAAGAAGCGGGGCTTCAACTTCCTTCGATTTTGAACCAGAGAGGACCCTCCTTAGATTAAGGAGGGAAGCAAGAGAAAAACGTGCAATCGGTGCTGAAGAGGAGGAGGAACACTTTGAACTAAACATGGAAGGCAACATGGAAAACCAACATGAAGAAGAGGCTCATAACCATGGGGGAGGAGGTAGAGCAAATCATGCTAGAGAGGATAGAAGAGTCTTAGGATCCTATATCAATCCTAATCCTGGAAACTGTGGGAGCAGCATTCAGAAGCCCACCATACATGCCAACAATTTCGAGCTAAAACCTCAGCTCATCACTCTTGTGCAGAATAATTGCTCATTTGGAGGAGGTGCTCAAGAAGATCCGAATCAACACTTGACCACCTTCTTGAGGATTTGTGACACAGTGAAGTCCAATGGAGTCCACCAGGATGTCTATAGGCTGCTCTTGTTCCCTTTTTCACTCAGGGACAAGGCATCCAAATGGCTTGAATCCTTCCCAAAAGAAAGCCTGACAAATTGGGAGGAGGTAGTGAATAAGTTTTTGGCAAGGTTTTACCCCCCTCAAAGGATCAATAGGCTGAGAATTGAAGTGCAGACGTTCAGACAACAAGATGGGGAGACTCTATATGAAGCATGGGAGAGGTTCAAAGACTTAACAAGGAGATGTCCGCCAGATATGTTCAATGAATGGGTGTAGTTTCACATCTTCTATGAAGGCTTGTCATATGAATCAAAGAAGGCAGTAGACCATTCCTCTGGAGGATCATTGAACAAGAGGAAGACCATTGAAGAAGCCATAGATGTCATTGAGACTGTAGCTGAGAATGACTACTTCTATGCCTCTGAAAGAGGGAACACTAGAGGAGTAATAGAGCTAAACAATGTAGATGCTCTGCTGGCCCAGAACAAGCTCATTACCAAGCAGCTAGCTGACCTCACCAAGAAGATGGAGAGGAACCAAGTAGCAGCCATCACCACTTCATCAACAACCCAAGAAGGAGTGGATGAAGAGGCAGAGGGTAATCTTGAGCAAGCCAACTACATTGGGAATTCACCTAGACAGAACCATGATCCATACTCCAGGACATACAACCCTTGATGGAGGAACCACCCAAACTTTGGGTGGGGAAATCAGCAAGATCAAAGCCAAGACCAGAGACGTTACAACTCCAACAACAATGCACCTCATCAATAATTCACACAGAGGACATATCAACACCCCCACAACAACACCTCTCATCCTTCCACCTCTAATCCCAATCTACCATCAATTGATGACAGACTCTCTAAGCTTGAAACCTTACTTGAGGGAGTATGCAAAGACGTCCGAAACAGTAAAGTATTTCGAGAGAAAGTGTAGTCAAACATGCAGAATCAAAATGCTGCCATCAAGAAACTGGAGACACAAATTGGTTATCTATTCAAGCAGCTTTCTAACCACAACCTTTGCAATGATAACAATTCAAGCAAAGAGGAGTGTCAAGCTATAACACTTAGGAGTGGGAAGGAACTTAAGGAAATCTCCCAAAAACCACAAGAAGAAAGCTCAAATGAAAAGGGAGAAGAGCAAGATGGAGTTCAAACTCCCACTTCAAGTCCACAAAAAGAAAAAGGGATGCCAAAACTGAACATCTCAAGAGCTCCATATCCTCAGCAGTTGAAGAAAAAGGAAGATGACAACCAGTTCGTGAGATTCTTGGAAATCTTCAAGAAACTACAAATCAACATACCCTTTGCTAAAGCAATAGAACAAATGCCACTCTATGCCAAGTTCCTGAAGGAGCTGATGACTAAGAAGAGAAGCTGGAAGAACAATGAGACTGTGATACTAACCGAAGAATGTAGTGCTATCATCCAGCACAAACTACCCCAGAAGTTGAAGGATCTTGGGAGCTTTCAGATCCATTGTATTATAGGGGAAATCACAGTAGAGAAGGCCCTTTGTGACTTAGGAGCCAGCATCAATTTGATGTCAGTAGCAATGATGAGGAAGATGGAGATTGAGGAGGCTAAACCAACAAAAATGGCCTTACAACTGGCAGACCGATCGTTCAAGTTCCCTCATGGCATAGTATAGGATTTGTTGGTGAAAGTAGGAGACTTCATATTCCCGACAGATTTTGTAGTGTTGGACATGCAGGAGGAAGCCAAGACCTCCATTATTCTGGGAAGGCCGTTCTTGGCTACTGCTGGAGCTATCATTGATGTCCAAAAAGGTGATCTTACCTTGAGATTACACAATGAAAAGATGACATTCAATGTGTTCAAGGCCATGAGTTACCCACCAGAACAATTGGGGGAATGCATGAGGTTAGACGCACTTGAAGAAGAAGCGCATGAGTGTTTTGAAGAAGAAGAGCATGAAGAACCCGAGAGATCAATGGAGGAGAAGTATATATCAAGTGAGGATGTTGCAACAGCAGAGAGTCATGTTCAAGATGCACCAAAGGAAGAGACTGAAAAGTCAGAGGCACCCAAGGTTGAACTCAAAGCATTGCCACCCACTCTCAAATATGCATACATAGGAGAAAATAAAAACTACCCAGTGATCATAAGCTCATGCCTCAGCCAAGATCAAGAGGATGAACTGCTCAAGGTGCTGCGGGAGCATAAGGACGCCATCGGATTGACCCTTGCTGACCTGAAGGGAATCAGTTCAGCTATATGCATGCATAAAATACTGTTGGAAGATGATGCAAAACCATCCATTCAATCCCAAAGAAGGCTGAACCCAATCATAAAGGAAGTGGTACAGAAAGAGGTTATGAAGCTTTGGCAAGGAGGAGTAATATACCCGATCTCAGACAGCCCTTGGGTCAGCCCCGTGAATGTTGTGCCCAAGAAGGGAGGAATCACTGTGGTTCCCAATGAGATGAACGAACTGATACCTACAAGGACCATCACAGGATGGCGGATGTGCATTGACTATGGGAAACTCAATGAAGCTACACAAAAGGATCATTTCCCTCTCCCATTCATGGATCAGATGTTGGAAAGACTCGCAGGACATGCTTATTACTATTTTCTTGATGGTTATTCAGGATATAACCAAATAGTGGTTAATCCTAGAGACCAAGAGAAAACTTCATTTACCTGTCCATATGGAGTGTTTGCCTACAGGCGCATGCCATTTGGGCTATGTAATGCACCTGCGACTTTCCAACGTTGCATGCTTTCTATCTTCTCAGATATGATAGAGAAATTCATTGAAGTTTTTATGGATGATTTCTCGGTATTCGGAGATTCTTTTACTAGTTGCTTGAATCACCTAGCCTTGGTATTGAAAAGATGCCAAGAGACCAATTTGGTCTTGAACTGGGAGAAATGTCACTTTATGGTGACAGGAGGAATAGTTCTTGGCCATAAGATTTCTAACCAAGGAATTGAAGTGGACAGGGCTAAAGTGGAACTCATTGAAAAGCTTCCTTCACCCAGTGATGTCAAGACAATTAGAAGCTTTTTAGGGCATGCTGGCTTTTACAGAAGATTTATTAAAGATTTTTCAAAAATAGCTAAGCCCTTGAGTAATCTCCTTGTATCAGATACACCATTCATCTTCGATGAAACCTGCATGTTGGCATTCGAGCATTTGAAAGAAAGATTGTCCTCTGCCCCTATCATCTCCCCACCTGATTGGAACTTACACTTTGAATTGATGTGTGATGCATCTGACTTTGCAGTAGGGGCAGTGTTAGGGCAGAGGAAAAATAACTTAGTCCATGTAATATACTATGCTAGCAAGGTCTTCAATGATGCTCAAAGGAATTATACCACTACTGAAAAGGAATTGCTAGCCATAGTTTTTGCATTTGACAAGTTTAGATCGTACCTCATTGGTGCTAAAGTAATTGTTTTTACAGATCACACAGCACTTAAATATTTATTTGCCAAGCATGAATCAAAACCAAGACTAATAAGATGGATCTTATTATTGCAGAAGTTTGATATTGAAATCAGAGACAAGAAGGGAGTGGAGAACACGGTGGCAGATCACCTATCCAGGATTCCTTATGAGGAAGGGGGAACATATGATATGAGTGTGAACGAGCTCTTCCCTAATGAGCAGTTAATGACAGTGCACAAAGCCCCATGGTTTGCAGACATTGCCAACTTCAAGGCAACTGGGGCTCTACCTCCAGGGATCAATAAACATCAAAAGAGGAAGCTCATGAATGATGCAAAATACTTTGTCTAGGACGAGCCTTATCTCTTCAAGAAGTGTTCAGATGGAATCCTTAGAAGATGTGTCTCAGAAGAGGAAGGACGAGAAGTACTATGGAATTGCCACGGCTCATGCTACGGAGGCCACTTTGGAGGGGACAGGACTGCAGCAAAGGTGTTACAAAGTGGATTCTTTTGGCACACCCTTTTCAAGGATGCCAAAGAATTGGTAAGGAGCTGCAATGAATGCCAAAGATCTGGGAACTTGCCCAAAAGAAATTCCATGCCACAGAATTTCATTTTGGAACTGGAAGTATTTGATGTGTGGGGAATAGATTTCATGGGACCATTCCCAACCTTATATGCAAACAAGTACATCTTGGTAGCAGTGGATTATGTGTCCAAATGGGTAGAGGCCATTGCAACCCCAACAAATGACAACAAAGTGGTCATGAACTTTCTCAGGAAGAATAACTTAGCCGGTTCGGAGTCCTAAGAGCCCTCATCAGTGATGGAGGGAACCATTTTTGTAACAAACCACTAGAGGCTCTTCTCCTACGATATGGGGTGAAACACAAGGTAGCCACACCTTACCATCCCCAAACAAGTGGACAAATGGAGATATCCAACAGAGAGCTAAAGAGGATTCTGGAAAAGACTGTGGGTGCATCAAGAAAGGATTGGGTGAAGAAGCTGGATGATGCTCTTTGGGCATACAGGACAGCATTCAAAACACCATTGGGAATGTCCCCATATCAACTGGTTTATGGGAAAGCTTGCCATTTACCACTAGAATTGGAACACAAAGCTCTCTGGGCCATCAAGATACCAAACTTTGACAACATTACTGCTAGTGCAAAGAGGATCTTGTAGCTGCAAGAGATGGAGGAATTCAGGTCACAAGCCTATGAAAATACTAAGATATATAAAGAGAAGGCAAAGAGGAGACATGACCTGCATCTTGCACCCAGGGATTTCAAAAAGGGGCAGCAAGTACTCCTCTAAAATTCCAAATTGAGATTGTTCCCAGGAAAACTCAAATTGAGGTGGTCCGGGCCTTTCATTGTCACAAACGTCTCACCATATGGACATATCAAAATCAAGGATGAAAGGTCAGAGAGGACTTTTACAGTGAATGGACAAAGACTCAAGCATTATCTGGGCAACATGGGGAAAACCCCAGAGTAAAATATCATCTCAAGTGAAGTAAGGACCTGTCGAGCTAGCGATGATAAAAGAGCGCTTTGTTGGGAGGCAACCCAACCTTAGGTAACTACTTTTTCAGCTGCATTTCAATAAAGATCACAAGTTGTTTCCCCTGCATTGCAAGGAGCTAAGTTTGGTGTTCCACACCAAAACAATTCAAGAGTGAAAGTGCGATTCTAAGTTTGGTGTCCCACCAAAGGATGCTAGTTAGAATCACACTACACTCTCAAAGCACATTGCCAGCTCTGACCAATCAAGGGAACCACTTGGATATAGATTAGTCTTTAGTTAATTGGTTGCTAACAGCAAGATACGAGGTTCTACGCATGCATGCAAGGTTTTGTAGTAGGCAAGGAACTAAGTTTGGTGTTCACACACCAAAATAAGTTCAGAAATCATACGCATACATGCAAGCTGACTATTCCTCAAGTGCTTGGGAAACAAGCAACTTCCAATAACCTTGCAGGAAGCTTATGAGGAGATGGTACACCTTCAACTAAGAAAGTGAGGCATCAAAAACTATAACAATGACAACAAGAGGGCAACTGGATTGGTGTAGCAAACCATCTCCCAAAGGTTGTATTGCTACTTAATTCCATCTACTCATCGTGTTAAAAATTGGAAGTCCGAAGGCACTATTAATTAATAGTCATGTGTTGATTGGAACCTAGTTCAACTCTGCATTTTAAGTTTTTATTGCTTAGGTCTATGATTTTTGGTTTAAGTGTTACTGCATCATACCATTACTTATTGTATGCTTGTCTTTTAAATCAAATGAAAAGAGAATGTTTATGTTATAAAAGACCAGAGTGGAGCTCATAATATGGAAGTACATTCATGAGTCGTTGGTGTGATCATAAGTTAGCTAAGTTGGTTCAACCATAAGGTAGGGATGACAACTATCTGGCCTGAATACTATACTTTGAATATACCCATGAGACTAAGTAAATAACAAGATCCTAATAAGAGAAAGGGAAAGAACACTTAAAGTGAAAAACAAAAGAAAAAGAGTAAGCAATAAGGCTAGGCACCAATGGTTTTAATCTTGAGGAATGTGTCTGTGGTGTTCCTGTGTGAGGGATTTACTTGGATGAATAAGCTCTTAGGGGTGCCTTATCACTTGGTAACTCGGGTTAACTAACCCAGGATTATCGGCTGAAAGTCCACTATCAAGAGTAACCCTCACTACAAAGCACTTAGTGACCCAAAGAGGTGCTGGACTCCAAGGTCTCAAGAAGGAAAATAAATGAACCAGATGCCTGTGGTGTGTATGTATGGGGGAGAGACTTGAGGGAGTAAGTCCTTAGGGGTGTCTCAACACCTAGCACCTTGAACCAACTGGTTCAGGAGTGTTGGCTGAAAGCTTATCTTAAAGAGTTGCCCCTTTACAGAGCACCTAGCCTGAAGAACACAAATAAGCCCTGAAATGACAATAAAAGGATCAATAAAAGCCTCATGGGATGTAAGCAAAGCCAGTGTTTTTAGGACATGATAAAGGTCTGAAAGCCAGTAATGGAATGAACCTAAGTTGCTATGCATGAAACCACCATGAAATCAGTGACATGACTTCCACAAGAATGACTCATTTCTCTTGGCATTCCATTCATCATTCTCTTGTTCCAGTACTTGCTTAGGGACAAGCAAGCTTTAAGTTTGGTGTTGTGATGCCAGGGCATCTTGGCCAGTTTCACTGACCTTTTCTTTACTGTTTTTAGGGTAGTTTCATGCATTTCCTTAGGAAATAAGCTAGTTTTGGGTAGATATTCACTTACACCTTGATTCAAGCATACATTGTGCATTTTACATGATTTCATGAGGATTTTGCATGAGTTTAGTGACAAATTGTATGTTGCATTACCCATGACTTGGACTAGAACTTTGATGCACTCTATTGCTTGATTTCAGGACCAAAGGAAGCAAGGAAGAACCACTTAGCAGTCACGTTAATCTAATTAATGTGGCCACTAACGTGGAATGGGAGGTAACTTGCAAAGTTGATGAGAAAAGTGATTGCCAATAACGCCATCGAAGCCATCGTTGCCCACGTTAAGAGTCATGTTAACTAAGTTAACGTGAACTCTAACGTGAAGAAGGGACTTTGAGCCAACGTTAGTGACACTTAACATTATCACTAATGTTGGCCAATGATCATAAGTGGCTACGTTAGAGTCCACGTTAACTTAGTTAACGTGGCCTCTAACGTTAAAATGGGGAAAGAAGCCAACGTTAGTAACATTCAACATTGTCACTAACGTTGGCCTAAGGTGCAATGTACCACGTTAACTTCCACGTTAACTTGGTTAACGTGGGAGCTAACGTAAGAGGCAAGGGTGGTCGACAACGTTAGTGACACCCAACATTGTCACTAACGTTGGAAGCAACCACAAAACCCCAAGGAGCCACGTTAACTTCCACGTTAACTTAGTTAACGTGGAAGCTAAAGTGAAAGATGAGCCAACGTTAGTGACACTCAACATTGTCACTAACGTTGGGGATGGCTAAGAATGGCCACGTTAGAAGCCACGTTTACCTAGTTAACGTGGACTCTAACGTGAGACATAGGGGTACATTGGAACGTTAGTGACAATGTTGAGTGTCACTAACATTCTCGAAGGATTGAGAAGGCCACGTTAGAAGCCACGTTAACCTAGTTAACGTGGACTCTAACGTGAGACATAGGGGTACATTGGAACGTTAGTGACAATGTTGAGTGTCACTAACATTCTCGAAGGATTGAGAAGGCCACGTTAGAAGCCACGTTAACCTAGTTAACGTGGGCTCTAACGTGAGGCAAAGGGGTACATTGGAACGTTAGTGACAATGTTGAGTGTCACTAACATTCTTGAACTCATACTTTCACTAAACGTTAACACCCCTAACGTCCTGAGCTAAAGTCTCTGCCCACTTCACACTTTCTCTCTGCAAGTAAAACCAAGCCCAAATGAAGAAGAGAACTGCTTCAAACTCAAGACCCAAAGGCCCAAGACTTGAATAGCCAACTAGAAGCTGAGAAGAGTAGTATATATAGGAGTAGCTTTGAATTATTTAGGGAATTCTGGAAGTTGGAAAAGAGCACTACTCTCTGTATTTTTACTTTCTCTGCTCTTCTAGTTCCATGATGTATTCTCCATCTTTGTTTTCATTTTCTAGAGCTATGAACAACTAAACCCCTTTCATTGGGTTAGGGAGCTCTGTTGTAATTTGATGGATCAATACTAGTTTTCATTATTCTTCTTCTATCTTTTCTCTTGATTTTACTTGAAAGCTTTCGATCTTCATCCCATTGGGTAGTTATCTTGGAAAAGAAGCTATTCAAACTTGGATCTCTTCTGAGCCTTGAAAGAGGAATGAAGAGATCAAGCTAGAAATGCTTTCTCATGTTGGACCAAATTGGGTTTGGATGGATATGTGACTATAATCCTCTCAATACTTGATTTGGGAAATGCATGTGGTATAATCAGTGACCACACTTCATCTCTTCTCATGAGCAATTGACCAAGGAATTGGCTATTGATCAAGATTTGAGAGATTGAATTTCAAGAAATTGTAATTCAATCAATTAAGATTGCCAAGGAGATCAATGAGTGCATTGATTGAGGAAGAGATGAAAATGAACTTGATCCGGAGAATTGCAACATCTCCTGCGCCTAATGAACCCCCCAATTCTGATCTCACCCATTCTCTTTAATTTCTGCATTTACTTTCATGAGCAAACACCCCATTCCCATTTACAATTCTGCAATTTACTTTCAGTCATTTACTTTCAGCCCTTTAATTCTAGCATTTACTTTTTCTATCATTTACATTCCCGCCATTTTATTTTCTGCAAATCTCAACCCAAATTCTGAATTCGCTCAACTAGAACATTCTTCTAATTAAAGTTGCTTGATCAATCAATCCCTGTGGGATTCGACCTCACTCTATTGTGAGTTTTTACTTGATGACAAATTTGGTAGACTTGCCGAAGGAAATTTGTTGAGAGACAGTTTCCACCTGCATCACCAAGCTGGCGTTAAACGCGAGAAATGGGCAACAGCCCGACGTTTAACGCCAGGATTGGCAGAAGGAGCATTTTTGCTCGCCACTTGGTGCAGGGATGAATTATCCTTGACACCTCAGGATCTGTGGACCCCACGGGATCCCCACCTACCCCACTGATGAGCGGATAATTTGTACGCTTTTTGGCATTGTTTTTAGTATGTTTCTAGTAGGATTTAGTTAGTTTTTAGTATGTTTTTATTAGTTTTTAGTTAAAATTCACTTTTCTGGACTTTACTATGAGTTTGTGTATTTTTCTGTGATGTCAGGTATTTTCTGGCTGAAATTGAGGGACCTGAGCAAAAATCTGATTCAGAGACTGAAAAGGACTGTTGATGCTGTTGGATTCTGACCTCCCTGCACTCGAAGTGGATTTTCTAGAGCTACAGAAGCCCAATTGGCGCGCTCTCAATGGCGTTGGAAAGTAGACATTCTGGGATTTCCAGCAATATATGATAGTCCATACTTTGCCCAAGATTTGATGGCCCAAACCGGCGTTCAAAGTCACCTTTAGAATTCCCAGCGATAAACGCCGGAACTGGCACCAAAATGGGAGTTAAACGCCCAAACTGGCACAAAAGCTGGCGTTTAACTCCAAGAAGAGTCTCTACACGAAAATGCTTCAATGCTCAGCCCAAGCACACACCAAGTGGGCCCGGAAGTGGATTTTTATGTCATTTACTCATCTTTGTACACCTTAGGCTACTAGTTCTCTATATATAGGACCTTTTACTATTGTATTTTCATCTTCTGATCTTTGGAATCGTTTGATCTTGAGATCTTTTGATCACTTTGGGAGGCTGGCCATTCGGCCATGCCTAAACCTTGTTCTTATGTATCTTCAACGGTGGAGTTTCTACACACCATAGATTAAGGTGTGGAACTCTGCTGTACCTCGAGTATTAATGCAATTACTATTGTTCTTCTATTCAATTCCGCTTGTTCTTATTCCAAGATATTCATTCGCACTCAAGAACTTGATGAATGTGATGATTATGTGACGCTCATCATCATTCTCACTTATGAACACGTGATTGACAACCACTGTAGTTCTACAAGCAACAAGGCTCTAATGTTTATCTCTTGGATTCCTGATACACGATGCATGGTTGATCGCCTGACAACCGAGCGCTCGCCTGACAAACGAGCCAGCCATTCCGTGAGATTAGAGTCTTCGTGGTATAGGCAAGAACTGATGGCGGCATTCAAGAGAATCCGGAAGGTCTAACCTTGTCTGTGGTATTCTGAGTAGGATTCAATGATTGAATGACTGTGACGTGCTTCAAACTCCTGAGGGCGGGGCGTTAGTAACAGACGCAAAAGAATCACTGGATTCTATTCCGGCCTGATTGAGAACCGACAGATGGATAGCCGTGCCGTGACAGGGTGCGTTGAACATTTCCACTGAGAGGATGGGAGGTAGCCACTGACAACGGTGAAACCCTTGCATAAGCTTGCCATGGAAAGGAGTAAGAAGGATTGGATGAAGACAGTAGGAAAGCAGAGAGACGGAAGGGACAAGCATCTTCATACGCTTATCTGAAGCTCTCACCAATGATATACATAAGTATCTCTATCTTTATCTTTATGTTTTATTCATATATCATCTATACCCATTCGAGTCTGCCTGACTAAGATTTACAAGGTGACCATAGCTTGCTTCATACCAGCAATCTCCGTGGGATCGACCCTTACTTGCGTAAGGTTTATTACTTGGACGACCCAGTGCACTTGCTGGTTAGTTGTGCGAAGTTGTGTTTATGCCATGGTATTGAGCACCAAGTCTTTGGGGCCATTACTACGGATTATTTTAGTTGTGAAAAGTAGTGATCACAATTTCGTGCACCAAGTTTTTGGCGCCGTTGCCGGGGATTGTTTCGAGTATGGACAACTGACGGTTCATCTTGTTGCTTAGATTAGGTATTTTTCAGAGTTCTTAAAAATGAGTTCTAGAGTTTCATGATGATCTGTTGAAATCTAGCTGGCTGTGAAGCCATGTCTAATCTTATTGGACCGAGGTTTCAACCGATCATCACAAGAGCTTGTTGATTTCTATCAATCTTGCTATTGGAGCAATGATCTGCTAAGGCTTGGCTGGCCATTGGCCATGTCTAGTGTTTTAGACCGAAGCTTTCTTTGAAAGCTTGGCTGGCTGTGAAGCCATGTCTAATTCCTGGACCGGAGTCTTAGACTAGCATTGCAATGATTCCTGGAATTCAAATTAAGAATTCTGAATCCTTTATTTTCTATTTTCATATAATTTTCGAAAAAGCACAAAAAAATTACAAAACCATGAAAACCAAAAAAGATTTTATGTTTCTTCTTTGAGTCTAGTGTCTAATTTTAAGTTTGGTGTCTTGCATGCATTGTTTATTTGATCTTGGTTCTATTTTCAAGTCAATAGTACAGGGAACTGAAGATTCAGAACATGCAACAGAGGAATTACACAGAAAAAGCTGGGCGTTCAAAACGTCCAGTGAAAAAGGACAGACTGGCGTTTAAACGCCAGCCAGGGTGCCTGGTTGGGCGTTTAACGCCCAAAAGGGTAGTGCATTGGGCGTTAAACGCCAGGATGGCACAAGAGGGAGGATTTTGTTTTCAAATCAATTTTTTTTCAAGTTTTCAAAGTTTTTCAAAATCAAATCTTTTTCAAAATAGTTTTCAATCAAATCTTTTTAATTTCTAATTTCAAATTCTTTTTCAAAAATCACTTGATTTCTTTCCCACCTTTATTTTCGAAAATCAATTAGTGTTTTTCAAAATCTTTTACTTAATTTTCGAATACTACTTCCCTTCTTCTCACATCCTTCTATTTATGGACTAACACTATTCCTTAATGCAAAATTCGAACTCCATCTTCTTTGATAAGTTCGAATTTTCTACTTCTACCTTCTAATTTTCTTTTCCTCTGACACCTCAAGGAATCTCTATACTGTGATATAGAGGATTCCACATTTTCTTGTTCTATTCTCTTTCATATGAGCAGGAACAAGGACAAAGGCATTCTTGTTGAAGCTGACCCTGAACCTGAAAGGACCTTGAAGCGAAAGCTAAGAGAAGCTAAGGCACAACTCTCTGTAGAGGACCTAACAGAACTCTTCAAAGAAGAAGACATGGCAACCGAAAACAACAACAATGCAAACAATGCAAGGAAGGTGCTGGGTGACTTTACTGCACCTACTCCCGACTTCTATGGGAGAAGCATCTCTATCCCTGCCATTAGAGCAAACAACTTTGAGCTTAAGCCTCAATTAGTTTCTCTAATGCAACAGAATTGCAAGTTCCATGGACTTCCATTGGAAGATCCTCATCAGTTCTTAGCTGAATTCTTGCAAATCTGTGACACTGTCAAGACTAATGGGGTTGACCCTGAGGTCTACAGACTTATGCTATTCCCTTTTGCTGTAAGAGACAGAGCTAGAATATGGTTGGACTTACAACCTAAAGACAGCCTGAACTCTTGAGAAAAGCTAGTCAATGCCTTCTTGGCAAAGTTCTTTCCACCTCAAAAATTGAGTAAGCTTAGAGTGGAAGTCCAAACCTTCAGACAGAAGGAAGGTGAATCCCTCTATGAAGCTTGGGAAAGATACAAACAATTGATCAGAAAATGTCCTTCTGACATGCTTTCTGAATGGAGCATCATAGGTATTTTCTATGATGGTCTCTCTGAACTATCCAAGATGTCTTTGGATAGCCCTGCTGGAGGATCTCTTCATCTGAAGAAGACGCCTACAGAAGCTCAAGAGCTAATTGAAATGGTTGCAAATAACCAATTCATGTACACTTCTGAAAGGAATCCTGTGAACAATGGGACTAATCAGAAGAAATGAGTTCTTGAGATTGATACTCTGAATGCCATATTGGCTCAGAATAAAATATTGACTCAACAAGTCAATTTGATCTCTCAAAGTCTGTCTGGAATGCAAAATGCACCAAGCAGTACTAAGGATGCTTCATCTGAAGAAGAAGCCTATGATCCTGAGAACCCTTCAATGGAAGAGGTGAATTACATGGGAGAACCCTATGGAAACACCTATAATTCTTCATGGAGAAATCATCCAAATTTCTCATGGAAGAATCAAGAGAGACCTCAACAAGGTTTCAACAACAATAATGGTGGAAGAAACAGGTTTAGCAATGGCAAGCCTTTTCCATCATCTTCTCAGCAACAGACAGAGAATTCTAAGCAGAGCCACTCTGACTTAGCAACCATGGTCTCTGATCTAATCAAAACCACTCAAAGTTTCATGACTGAAACAAGGTCCTCCATTAGGAATTTGGAGGCACAAGTGGGACAGCTGAGCAAGAAAATTACTGAACTCCCTCCTAGTACTCTTCCAAGCAATACAGACGAAAATCTAAAAGGAGAGTGCAAGGCCATCAACATGGCCGAATTTGGAGAGGAAGGAGAGGAAGTGAACGCCACTGAGGAAGACCTCAATGGGCGTGCACTGACCTCCAATGAGTTCCCTAATGAGGAACCATGGGAATCTGGGGCTCAAAATGAGACCATAGAGATTCCACTGGATTTACTTCTGCCATTCATGAGCTCTGATGAGTATTCCTCCTCTGAAGAGGATGAGTATGTCACTGAAGAGCAAGTTGCTAAATACCTTGGAGCAATCATGAAGCTAAATGACAAGTTATTTGGTAATGAGACTTGGGAGAATGAACCTCCTTTGCTCACCAAAGAACTGGATGACTTGTCTAGGCAGAAATTACCTCAAAAGAGACAAGATCCTGGGAAGTTTTCAATACCTTGTACCATAGGCACCATGACCTTCAAGAAGGCTCTGTGTGACTTAGGGTCAAGTGTAAACCTCATGCCTCTCTCTGTAATGGAGAAGCTAGGGATCTTTGAGGTACAAGCTGCAAGAATCTCACTAGAGATGGCAGACAACTCAAGGAAACAAGCTCATGGACTTGTAGAAGATGTTTTGGTGAAAGTTGAAGACCATTACATCCCCACTGATTTCATAGTCCTAGAGACTGGGAAGTGCATGGATGAATCCATCATCCTTGGCAGACCCTTCCTTGCCACAGCAAAGGCTGTGATTGATGTTGATGGAGGTGAACTGATCATTCAAGTGAATGAAGAATCCTTTGTGTTTAAGGCTTAAGGATATCCCTCTATCACCATGGAGAGGAAGCATGAAGAGCTTCTCTCAAAACAGAGTCAAACAGAGCCCCCACAGTCAAACTCTAAGTTTGGTGTTGGGAGGCCACAACCAAACTCTAAGTTTGGTGTTGAACCCCCACATTCAAACTCTAAGTTTGGTGTTGGGAGGTTCCAACATTGCTCTGAGCATTTGTGAGGCTCCATGAGAGCCCTCTGTCAAGCTACTGATATTAAAGAAGCGCTTGTTGGGAGGCAACCCAATGATATATTTTATCTATTTTCCTTTGTTATTTTATGTTTTCTATAGGTTGATGATCATGAGAAGTCACAAAAATAATTGAAAAAGCAAAAACAGAATGAAAAATAGAAAGAAAAACAGCACACCCTGGAGGAAGATGTTGCTGGCGTTTAAACGCCAGTAAGGCTAGCAGTTGGGCGTTTAACGCCCAGTCTGGCACCATTTTGGGCGTTTAACGCCAGAAAGGGGCACCAGACTGGCGTTAAACGCCAGAAAAGGGCAATCACTTGGCGTTAAACGCCAAAAATGGGCACCAGCCCGGCGTTTAACGCTAGAATTGGCTCAAAACGCGTTTTTGCATGCCATTTGGTGCAGGGATGACTTTTCCTTGACACCTCAGGATCTGTGGACCCCACAAGATCCCCACCAACCCCACCACTCTCTCTCTTCGTCACCCATTCACCAATCACCTCAACACCTCTTCCCCAAAAACCCTTCACCTATCAAATTCCATCTTTCTCTTCACCACTCACATCCATCCTTCATAAAACCCCACCTACCTCACCATTCAAATTCAAACCACTTTCCCTCCCAAACCTACCCATTTTGGCCGAACCACAAAGCCATCTCCCTCTCCTCCATTTCTTCTTCTTCAACTCTCTTCTTTCTTCTTTTGCTCGAGGACGAGCAAACCTTTTAAGTTTGGTGTGGTAAAATCATTGCTTTTTGTTTTTCCATAACCATTTATGGCATCCAAGGCCGGAGAAACCTCTAGAAAGAGGAAAGGGAAGGCAAAAGCTTCCACCTCCGAGTCATGGGAGATGGAGAGATTCATCTCAAGGGTGCATCAAGACCACTTCTATGAAGTTGTGGCCTTGAAGAAGGTGATCCCCGAGGTCCCTTTTTCACTCAAAAAGAGTGAATATCCGGAGATCCGACATGAGATTCGAAGAAGAGGTTGGGAAGTTCTTACCAACCCCATTCAACAAGTTAGAATCTTAATGGTTCAAGAGTTCTATGCCAATGCATGGATCACCAAGAACCATGATCAAAGTGTGAACCCGGATCCAAAGAATTGGCTTACTATGGTTCGGGGGAAATACTTGGATTTTAGTCCGGAAAATGTAAGGTTGGCATTCAACTTGCCTATGATGCAAGGAGATGAACATCCTTACACAAGAAGGGTCAACTTTGATCAAAGGTTGGACCAAGTCCTCACTGACATTTGTGAAGAGGGCGCCCAATGGAAGAGAGATTCAAGAGGGAAGCCGGTTCAATTGAGAAGGCATGACCTCAAACCCGTGGCTAGAGGATGGTTGGAGTTTATCCAACGCTCAATCATTCCCACTAGCAACCGGTCCGAAGTTACTCTAGACCGGGCCATCATGATTCATAGCATCATGATTGGAGAAGAAGTAGAAGTTCATGAGGTTACAGCCCAAGAACTCTATAAGGTGGCGGATAAGTCCTCTACCTTGGCAAGGTTAGCCTTTCCTCATCTCATTTGTCACCTCTGTTATTCAGGAGGAGTTGACATAGAAGGAGACATCCTCATTGATGAGGATAAGCCCATCACTAAGAAAAGGATGGAGCAAACAAAAGACCCCTCTCATCATGAGATCCCTGAGATGCCTCAAGGGATGCACTTTCCTCCACAAGACTATTGGGAGCAAATTAACACCTCCCTAGGAGAATTGAGTTCCAACATGGGACAACTAAGGGTGGAGCACCAAGAACATTCCATCCTCCTCCATGAAATTAAAGAAGATCAAAGAATCATGAGAGAGGAGCAACAAAGACAAGGAAGAGATATTGAGGAGCTCAAGCACTCCATAAGACCTTCAAGAGGAAGAACAAGCTGCCATCACTAAGGTGGACCCGTTCTTTAATCTCCTTGTTCTTTATTTTCTTGTTTTTCGAAAATTTATGCTTATGTTTATCCATGTTTGTGTCTTATGATCATTAGTGTCTATGCCTTAAAGTTATGAATGTCCTATGAATCCATCACCTTTCTTAAATAAACAATGTTCTTAATTGAAAAAGAGAAGAATTGCATGAAATTCAAATTTTATAACAGATTAATTATATTGATGTGGTGGCAATACTTTTGTTCTCTGAATGTATGCTTGAACAGTGCATATGTCTTTTGAATTTGTGGTTCATGAATGTTGGCTCTTGAAAGAATGATGAAAAAGGAGACATGTTACTGAGGATCTGAAAAATCATAAAAATGATTCTTGAAGCAAGAAAAAGCAGTGAATACAAAAAAAAAAGAAGAAGAAAAAGCGAAAAAAAAAGAAAGACAAAGAAAAAGAAAGAAAAAAAAGAAAGAAATAAAGTTGTGATCCAAGGAAAAAAAGAGTGTGCTTAAGAACCCTGGACACCTCTAATTGGGGACTCTAGCAAAGCTGAGTCACAATCTGAAAAGGTTCACCCAATTATGTGTCTGTGGCATGTATGTATCCGGTGGTAATACTGGAAGACAGAGTGCTTTGGGCCACGGCCAAGACTCATAAAGTAGCTGTGTTCAAGAATCATCATACTTAACTAGGAGAATCAATAACACTATCCGGATTCTGAGTTCCTAAAGAAGCCAATCATTCTGAATTTCAAAGGATAGAGTGAGATGCCAAAACTGTTCAGAGGCAAAAAGCTAAAAGCCCCGCTCATCTAATTAATACTGATCTTCATAGATGTTTTTGGAATTCATTGCATATTCTCTTCTTTTTATCTTATTTGATTTTTAGTTGCTTGGGGACAAGCAACAATTTAAGTTTGGTGTTGTGATGAGCGGATAATTTGTACGCTTTTTGGCATTATTTTTAGTATGTTTCTAGTAGGATTTAGTTAGTTTTTAGTATGTTTTTATTAGTTTTTAGTTAAAATTCACTTTTCTGGACTTTACTATGAGTTTGTGTGTTTTTCTGTGATTTCAGGTATTTTCTGGCTGAAATTGAGGGACCTGAGCAAAAATCTGATTCAGAGACTGAAAAGGACTGCTGATGCTGTTGGATTCTGACCTCCCTGCACTCGAAGTGGATTTTCTGGAGCTACAGAAGCCCAATTGGCGCGCTCTCAACGGCGTTGGAAAGTAGACATTCTGGGATTTCCAGCAATATATGATAGTCCATACTTTGCCCAAGATTTGATGGCCCAAACCGGCGTTCAAAGTCACCTTCAGAATTCCCAGCGATAAACGCCGGAACTGGCACCAAAATGGGAGTTAAACGCCCAAACTGGCACAAAAGCTGGCGTTTAACTCCAAGAAGAGTCTCTACACGAAAATGCTTCAATGCTCAGCCCAAGCACACAGCAAGTGGGCCCGGAAGTGGATTTTTATGTCATTTACTCATCTTTGTACACCTTAGGCTACTAGTTCTCTATATATAGGACCTTTTACTATTGTATTTTCATCTTCTGATCTTTGGAATCGTTTGATCTTGAGATCTTTTGATCACTTTGGGAGGCTGGCCATTCGGCCATGCCTAAACCTTGTTCTTATGTATCTTCAACGGTGGAGTTTCTACACACCATAGATTAAGGTGTGAAACTCTGCTGTACCTCGAGTATTAATGCAATTACTATTGTTCTTCTATTCAATTCCGCTTGTTCTTATTCCAAGATATTCATTCGCACTCAAGAACTTGATGAATGTGATGATTATGTGACGCTCATCATCATTCTCACTTATGAACACGTGATTGACAACCACTGTAGTTCTACAAGCAACAAGGTTCTAATGTTTATCTCTTGGATTCCTGATACACGATACATGGTTGATCGCCTGACAACCGAGCGCTCGCCTGACAAACGAGCCAGCCATTCCGTGAGATCAGAGTCTTCGTGGTATAGGCAAGAACTGATGGCGGCATTCAAGAGAATCCGGAAGGTCTAACCTTGTCTGTGGTATTCTGAGTAGGATTCAATGATTGAATGACTGTGACGTGCTTCAAACTCCTGAGGGCGGGGCGTTAGTGACAGACGCAAAAGAATCACTGGATTCTATTCCGGCCTGATCGAGAACCGATAGATGGATAGCCGTGCCGTGACAGGGTGCGTTGAACATTTCCACTGAGAGGATGGGAGGTAGCCACTGACAACGGTGAAACCCTTGCATAAGCTTGCCATGGAAAGGAGTAAGAAGGATTGGATGAAGACAGTAGGAAAGCAGAGAGACGGAAGGGACAAGCATCTTCATACGCTTATCTGAAGCTCTCACCAATGATATACATAAGTATCTCTATCTTTATCTTTATGTTTTTATTCATATATCATCTATACCCATTCGAGTCTGCCTGACTAAGATTTACAAGGTGACCATAGCTTACTTCATACCAAAAATCTCCGTGGGATCGACCCTTACTCGCGTAAGGTTTATTACTTGGACGACCCAGTGCACTTGCTGGTTAGTTGTGCGAAGTTGTGTTTATGCCATGGTATTGAGCACCAAGTCTTTGGGGCCATTACTAGGGATTATTTTAGTTGTGAAAAGTAGTGATCACAATTTCGTGCACCACCCACCACTCTCTCTCTTCTTCACCCATTCACCAATCACCTCAACACCTCTTCCCCAAAAATCCCTCACCTATCAAATTCCACCATTCTCTTCACCACTCACATCCATCCTTCATAAAACCCCACCTACCTCACCATTCAAATTCAAACCACTTTCCCTCCCAAACCCACCCATAATGGCCGAACCTTACCCCTCTCTCCACCCCTATATAAACCCATCTTAACTCCTTCATTTTCACACAACCTACACACTACTTCTCCCCCTTGGTCGAAAACAAAGCCACCTCCATCTCCTCTATTTCTTCTTCTTCTACTCTCTTCTTTCTTTTTTTGCTCGAGGACGAGCAAACCTTCTAAGTTTGGTGTGGTAAAAGCATTGCTTTTTATTTTTCCATAACCATTTATGGCACCTAAAGCCGGAGAAACCTTTAGAAAGAGGAAAGGGAAGGCAAAAGCTTCCACCTCCGAGTCATGGGAGATGGAGAGATTCATCTCAAAGGTGCATCAAGTCCACTTCCATGAAGTTGTGGCCATGAAAAAGGTGATCCCCGAGGTCCCTTTCAAATTCAAAAAGAGTGAATATCCGGAGATCCGACATGAGATCCGAAGAAGAGGTTGGGAAGTTCTTACCAACCCCATTCAACAAGTCGAAATCTTAATAGTTCAAGAGTTCTATGCCAATGCATGGATCACCAAGAACCCTGATCAAAGTGTGAACCCGGACCCAAAGAATTGGCTTATAATGGTTCGGGGGAAATGCTTAGATTTTAGTCCAGAAAATGTAAGGTTGGCATTTAACTTGCCCATGATGCAAGGAGATGAACACCCTTACACTAGAAGGTTCAACTTTGATCAAAGGTTGGACCAAGTCCTCATAGACATTTGTGAAGAGGGCCCTCAATGAAAGAGAGATTCAAGAGGGAAGCCGGTTCAACTGAGAAGGCATGAACTCAAGCCCGTGGCTAGGGCATGGTTGGAGTTTATCCAACGCTCAATCATTCCCACTAGCAACCGGTCCGAAGTTACTATAGATCGGGCTATCATGATTCGTAGCATCATGATTGGAGAGGAAGTAGAAGTTCATGAGGTTATATCCCAAGAACTTTATAAGGTGGCAGACAAGTCCTCTACCTTGGCAAGGTTAGCCTTCCCTCATCTCATTTGTCACCTCTGTAATTCAGTTGGAATTAACATAGAGGGAGACATCCTCATTGATGAGGACAAGCCCATCACTAAGAAGAGGATGGAGCAAACAAGAGATCCCACTCATCATGAAATCCCTGAGATGCCTCAAGGGATGCACTTTCCTCTACAAAACTATTGGGATCAAATCAACACCTCCCTAGGAGAATTGAGTTTCAACATGGGACAACTAAGGGTGGAGCACCAAGAACATTCCATCCTCCTCCATGAAATTAGAGAAGATCAAAGAATCATGAGAGAGGAGCAACAAAGGCAAGGAAGAGACATTGAGGAGCTCAAGCACTCCATAAGATCTTCAAGAGGAAGAACAAGCCGCCATCACTAAGGTGGACCCGTTCTTTAATTTTCGTGTCCTTTATTTTCCTGTTTTTCGAATTTTTATGCTTTATGTTTTATTTATGTTTGTGTCTTATGATCATTAGTGTCTTAGTGTCTATGCCTTAAAGTTATCAATGTCCTATGAATCCATCACCTTTCTTAAATGAAAAATATTTTAATTGAAAAAGAGAAGAATTGCATGAATTTTGAATTTTATAACAGATTAATTATTTTGATGTGGTGGCAATACTTTGACTTCTGAATGTATGCTTGAATAGTGCATATGTCTTTTGAATTTGTTGTTCATGAATGTTGGCTCTTGAAAGAATGATGAAAATAGGAGACATGTTACTGAGGATCTGAAAAATCATAAAAATGATTCTTGAAGCAAGAAAAAGCAGTGAATACAAAAAAAAAGAGAGAGAGAAAGCAAGCAGAAAAAGCCAACAACCCTTTAAACCAAAAGGCAAGGGTAAAAATAAAGTCGTGATCCAAGGCAAAAAAAGAGTGTGCTTAAGAACCCTGGACACCTCTAATTGGGGACTCTAGCAAAGCTGAGTCACAATCTGAAAAGGTTCACCCAGTTATGTGTCTGTGGCATGTATGTATCCGGTGGTAATACTGGAAGACAGAGTGCTTTGGGCCACGACCAAGACTCATAAAGTAGCTGTGTTCAAGAATCATCATACTTAACTAGGAGAATCAATAACACTATCTGGATTCTAAGTTCCTATAGAAGCCAATCATTATGAATTTCAAAGGATAGAGTGAGATGCCAAAACTGTTCAGAGGCAAAAAGCTAAAAGCCCCGCTCATCTAATTAATACTGATCTTCATATATGTTTTTGGAATTCATTGCATATTCTCTTCTTTTTATCTTATTTGATTTTCAGTTGCTTGGGGTCAAGCAACAATTTAAGTTTGGTGTTGTGATAAGCGGATAATTTATACGCTTTTTGGCATTGTTTTTAGTATGTTTTTAGTATGTTTTAGTTAGTTTTTATTATATTTTTATTAGTTTTTAGTTAAAATTCACTTTTTTGGATTTTACTATGAGTTTGTGTGTTTTTCTGTGATTTCAGGTATTTTCTGGCTGAAATTGAGGGACCTGAGCAAAAATCTGATTCAGAGGCTGAAAAGGACTGCAGATGTTGTTGGATTCTGACCTCCCTGCACTCAAAGTGGATTTTCGGGAGTTACAGAAGCGCCATTGGCGCGCTTTTAATTGCGTTAGAAAGTAGACATCCTGGGCTTTCCAGCAATGTATAATAGTCCATACTTTGCTCGAGATTTGATGGCCTAAACAGGCGTTCCAAGTCAGCTCAAGAATTCTGGCGTTTAATGCCGGAACTGGCACAAGAATGGGAGTTAAACGCCCAAACTGGCACAAAAGCTGGCGTTTAACTCCAAGAAAAGTCTCTATACATGAAAGCTTTAATGCTCAGCCCAAGCACACACCAAGTGGGCCCGGAATTAGATTTTTATGTCATTTACTCATCTTTGTAAACCCTAAGCTACTAGTTCTCTACAAATATGACCTTTTGCTATTGTATTAAGAATCTTTTGATCATGTTTTTATGATTGAACCCTTTTTGGGAGGCTGGCCATTCGGCCATGCCTAGACCTTGTTCTTATGTATTTTCAACGGTGGAGTTTCTACACACCATAGATTAAGGTGTGGAGCTCTGCTGTACCTCGAGTATTAATGCAATTACTATTGTTCTTCTATTCAATTCAGCTTATTCTTGTTCCAAGATATCACTTGTTTCTCAACTTCATGAAGGTGATGATCCGTGACACTCATCATCATTCTCACCTATGAACGTGTGCCTAACAACCACCTCCGTTCTACCTTAGATTGAGTGGATATCTCTTGGATCCCTTAATCGGAATCTTCGTGGTATAAGCTAGAATTGATGGCGGCATTCTTGATAATCCGGAAGGTCTAAACCTTGTCTGTGGTATTCTGAGTAGGATTCAATGATTGAATGACTGTGACGAGCTTCAAACTCGCGATTGTGGGGCGTTAGTGACAGACGCAAAAGAATCACTGGATTCTATTCCGACATGATCGAGAACCGACAGATGAATAGCCGTGCTGTGACAGAGCGCGTTGAACATTTTCACTGAGAGGACGGGACTGTAGCCATTGACAATGGTGATGCCCAACATACAGCTTACCATGGAAAGGAGTAAGAAGGATTGGATGAAGACAGTAGGAAAGCAGAGAGATGGAAGGGACAAAGCATCTTCATACGCTTATCTGAAATTCTCACCAATGAATTACATAAGTATCTCTATCTTTATTTTATGTTTTATTTATCTTTTAATTATCAATCCTCCATAACCATTTGAATCCGCCTGACTGAGATTTACAAGATGACCATAGCTTGCTTCATACCAACAATCTCCGTGGGATCGACCCTTAGTCGTGTAAGGTTTATTACGTGGACGACCCAGTGCACTTGCTGGTTAGTTGTGCGAAGTTGTGATAAAGAGTTGAGATTGAAATTGAGCGTACCATGTTGATGGCGCCATTGATGATCACAATTTCGTGCACCACAAGCTAGCTAATTTTTATTAGCCAATTTATTCTTGGTCTCTCTTGGACAAGTGTGATCATCCATAAAAGTTTTGATCTACTAGCAATTATCCTCACTGTTCTTAGAAGCATAGATGACCCAACCACTATTCTCATCCTTACACATAGCTTTCATCCTAACACTATCATTCTTCTTAAACCAGATTTTCCTACCCTCCTAAATACAATACTCACGCACAGCCTCCTTGAACTCCATCTTTGTATTAAAAGTCATTCCAATTTTAAGTTTAAGCTCTCTAAACCTCCCTCCTTCTCTAAACACAAAAAATACCTCATCTGAATCAATATCTTCCAACTTATCATCAAAATTCGAAGGAGTCTTCATTTTCTCTGAGTGCCATGACTCTCCACCATTAGATTCCTCATAGGCTCCATATAGAGCATCATAATATGATGCCATATCACCAAATTCTGGAATTGGCCCAAGAAAAACTTCATCATCATCAGAGTGTGAGTCTGCACACACCATACCATCATCCTCTACCATGATTGACTTCTTAACTAAAATTAGTTTGGCAGCTACTGCACTGCTTAACCTAGGATTAATCTTCTTTCCTGCTGACTTCTTGACCACTACTTCCTCCTCCTCACTAGAGTGTTTCTTATAATCAGGCTTAGCTTATATGGTTCATCCTCTACACTATGATAACTATCATGAGTGTCTAATGATTCACCCGAACTAGACAATGTCACTATAATAACTTGGGCTTTTTTACCCTTAGCAGATGGCCTTGTTAGAGTGCCACTAGCAGCTGCTCTTGTTAATGGCCTCCTGGCATGTGTTGTTGCATTTTTTCCTCTTTGAAGTTCTCTTTTTGGTGGATTAGAATTGTTGGACCCTTTTAGGTTGGGTTTAGACACAAGTTTTGAAGTTGATTGATCTATTATTTTTTGTGGTGGGGTTTACTAAAAGATTTTGCAATGGGTTGGACCTTAATTTTTTTTGTAGTGGTTTGCGCTTACTAACAGATTTTGCAGGGAGTTAGGTCTTTGATTTAGGTCCTGGAATGAATTTACTATTAGGCTTTGGTTTGGGGATTGGTTTTGGGGTGGAACTAGTATTTTCAGAATTTACAGGATTTAGAGTGGAGCTATATGTATGAATTGGTTTTGGATTTGGCTTTGTTGTGGGAATTAGTTTTGAGATGGAGATACTCAGGTTTGGGTTGGGATTAGGGAATTCCAAATTTCCTCCTTGCACTGGTGATGAGCGAATATTTTATCCGCTTTTTGGCATCATTTTCATATAGTTTTGAGTATGTTTTGTTTAATTTTTATTAAGTTTTCATAGGTTTTAGTGTAAAATTTACATTTTTGGATTCTACTTTGAGTTTGTGTGTTTTTGTACAATTTCAGGTAAATTTTGGCTGAAATTGAGGAGCTAGAGCAAAAGTCTGATTCAGAGACAGAGAAAGCACTGCAAATGCTGTCCGGATCTGACCTCCTTGCACTCGAAAGAGCTTTTCTAGAGCTACAGAAGTCGAAATGGAGCGTTCTTAATGGCTATGGAAAGCTGACTTCCAGCTAGCAATATATAATAGTCCATACTTTGCTTTAGAATTAAAGGCCCAAAACTGGCGTCCAACGCTAGCCTTGGTGCACGAATCCCCACACTTTATATAGCTGTACCAGCAAGTGCACTGGGTCGTCCAAGTAATACCTGAGCGAGTCAGGGTCGATCCGACGAGGATTGTGGTTTGAAGCAAGCTATGGTTATCTTGCAGGTTTTAGTCAGGTGGATGGAAGAGTTGGTTTGATTTGAGAGATCTGAACTAGGATGATATGTTTACAATGATAATCTTAAAACTTAGATGGATAAGGCTTGGAGTTGCTTTATTCTTCTGGATTAACTCTACTCTTACTGTCTTCTTCAATTTTGAATGATTTCTTCTATGGCAAGCTGTATGTGATTGATGCTGGTTTGAGCAGCCACTTATATTCCTCCAAATCTGAACCCCAGGGTTAGTGTGGATCCATTCTGATTGAGAGTGAAGCTCCTGCAGTCCATTCTCCTTAATGATCCTACTCAAAACGCCACAGACAAGGTCGAATCTTCTGGATCAGAGAATTCTATGCCTTTGGGTTCTAGTCTCTACTATAGAGCCCTAATCTCCTCGTAAATTGGCTCAACTGGTGTCTCAAGAAGTCCCAAACGAAGTCGTGGATTAGCCGTCTGAGAGATGTATAATCAAGCTGGCGGTTCAATGCTTTCCACTGAAGTATTCACACGAACCCAAGTAGACATTGGTGGTTGTTAGGCACGCGGTCCTAGTATGATGAGCGGAGCTGGTTGTCACAGACCATCCCATTCACCATGTTGATGAACAAATATATATATTAGAATTAAATCAAACACGGATTGAAGAGAAACAGTAATACTTTTATTAATTCATAGAACTCAGCAGGGCTCCTCCCTTCAACCTATGAGGTTTAGAAACTCATACTGATAGAAAATACAATGTAAAATTTGAACTATGCTGGAAGAGATCCTAAACAAGTGTGATCTTCTCCCTTTAATACTAAACTAATGACTAGTAAGGGTAAAACAGTCTTTTTAGTGCTAAAATCCACTTCTGAAGCCCACTTGGTGAGTGTTTGGGTTGATCTTTGATGAGATACACGTGCTAGGAGGTCTCTAGGGTGTTGAACGTTGGCTAGGGGGTCCTCTTTGGGTGTTTGGATGCTGGTCTCTTCTCCTTGGGCGTTGGACGCCTGGAAGGGGGCAGGAGGCTGGCGTTGGACGCTAGTTTTGGGCCTTCTATTTTGAAACAAAGTATAAACTAAGATACATTTCTGGAAATCTTTGGAAGTTAGCTTTCTATAGCCATTGAGAACGCTCCATTTGGACTTCTGTAGCTCCAGAAAAGCTCTTTCAAGTTCAAGGTGGTCAGATCCGAACATCATCTGCAGTACTTTCTCTGTCTTTGAATCAGACTTTTGCTCCAGCTCTTCAATTTTAGCCAGAAAATACCTGAAATTGCATAAAACACACAAACTCAAAGTAAAATCTAAAAATGTGAATTTAACACTAAAATCTATGAAAACTTAGTAAAAACTAAACAAAACATACTAGAAACTATATGAAAATGATGCCAAAAAGCGTATAAAATATTTGCTCATCACAATACCAAACTTAAACTGTTGCTTATCCCCAAGCAACTAAAAACAAAGTAGGATAAAAAGAAGATTAAGATACTCTAAATTTTAGAGTTTCTAATGAAGCTAAGTTTCAATTAGATGAGCGGGACTTAGTAGCTTTTTCCTTCTGAATAGTTTTGTCATCTCACTATCCATTGAAACTTAGAAATGTTTGTCTCTTTAGGAACTTAGAATCCAGATGATATTATTGACTCTCCTAGTTAAGTTCTTTTTTATTCTTGAACACAGCTTTTAGAGTCTTGGCCGTGGCACTAAGCACTTTGTTTTCTAGTATTACCACCGGATACATAAATACCACATACACTTTAACTGGGTGAAACTTTTTGGATTGTGATTCAGCTTTGCTAGAATTCCAAGATAGAGGTGTCCAGAGTTCTTAAGCACACTATTTTTGCTTTGGATCATGACTTTAACCGCTCAGTCTCAAGCTTTTCACATGACACCTTCATGCCACAAGCACATGGTTAGGGACAGCTTGGTTGAGCCACTTAGACCAGGATTTTGTTTCCTTTAAGCCCTCCTAACCATTGATGCTCAAAGCCTTGGATCCTTTTACCCTTGTTTTTTGGTTTAAAGGGTTATTGGCTTTTTCTGTTTGCTTTTTTTTTTCGCATGCTTTCTTTTTTTTTTCTTTTGCAACATGCTTTTTCTTTTGCTTTTTGCTGCTTTTTCTTGCTTCAAGAATCAATTTTTAGATTTTTCAGATTATCAACAATACTTCACTTTCATCATCATTCTTTTAAGAACCAACATTCTAAAATTCCAACTTCAAATATGCATTGTTTATTCATACATTCAGAAAACAAAAGCCATGCCACCACATCAAGATAATTGACTTTTCTTATTAATAAACTCAAAATTCATGTATCTCTTAATTCTTTTCAAATAAATTTTTTTTTAAGTAAGGTGAGAGATATATGGAACATTTTAAAACTTTAAGACATAAATACAAATGATCATGCAGCAAGAACAAGAAAATAGATAAAACATAACAGAAAATAGAAAAATACAACAGGAAAGGAGATAAAGAGAACGAATCCACCTTTTTGATAGTGGCGGCTAGTGCTCCTCCTTGAGGATCCAATGTGGTGCTTGATCTCTTCAACGTCACTCCTTTGTCTCTGTTGTTCATCCCTCATAGCCCTTTGATATTCTCTTATGACTCTTTGATCTTCTCTTATTTCATTGAGGATGGTGGAATGCTCTTGATGCTTCACCCTCAATTGCTCCATATTAGTGCTTAGTTCTCCAAGAGAAGTCTGCCATTGATCCCAATAGTTTTGAGGAGAAAAATACATCCCTTGAGGCATCTCATGGATCTTATGCTGAGGCGGTTGCACAGGCTCCTGTGCATGCTCTCTAGTTTTCTCCATCTTCTTCTTAGTGATGGACTTGTCCTCCCCAATAGAGATATCTCCCTCTATAACAATTCTATTTGAATTAAATAGATGATAGATGAGGTGTGGGAATGCCAACCTTGCTTGGGTGGAAGGCTTTTCAGCTATCTTGTACAATTTTTGAGGAATTACCTCATGTACTTCCACCTCACTTCCAATCATGATGCAATGAATCATGATAGCTCTTTCAATAGTCACTTATGACCGGTTGCTAGTGGGGATGATAGAGCATTGGATGAATTCCAACCATTCTCTACCTATGGGCTTTAGGTCAAGCCTTCTTAGTTGAATGGGCTTGCCTTGGGAATCCCTTTTTCACTGTGCTCCTTCTACACAGATATCTACGAGCACTTGATCCAATCTCTGATCAAAGTTGACTCTTCTAGTATAAGGATGAGGATCTCCTTGCATCAGAGGCAAGTTGAACGCCAACCTCATATTTTTTGGGCTGAAATCTAAGATTCTCCCTCGAACCATGGTGCTCCAATTCTTAGGATTTGGGTTCACACTAGTGTTATGGTGTTTAGTAACCCAAGCATTAGCATAGAACTCTTGCACTATTAAGATCCCAACATCTTGAATGGGATTGGTTAGGACTTCCCAACCTCTTCTTTAGATCTCTCTTAAGATTTCCGGATACTCATTCTTGTTGAGCTTGAAAGGGACCTCAGAGATCACTTTATTCTCTGCCACTACTTCATAGAAGTGGTCTTGGTGGGCTTTGGTGATGAATCTCTTCATCTCCCAAGATTCAGAGGTGGCGGCTACTGCCTTTCCCTTCCTCTTTCTAGAGGATTCTCTAACCTTGGGTGCCATAAGTGGTAATGGAAAGAAAAAGCTAGGCTTTTCCAACACCAAACTTAAAACTTTGCTCGTCCTCGAGCAAAAATAAAGAAAAGAGAAGAATAGAGTAGAAGAAGAAGAAAATAGAAGGAGATGGAGGGAGAGAGATGGCTCGGCCGAATGGGGCTTATGAGTGTATGAGAGGTGTGTGTATGAAGGGTTATAAAGAGGGTTATTTATTGAATTGCGGTAGTGTTGGGTCGGCCATGGGTGGGTAATTGGGAGAAAAATTTGATTTTGAAGTGGGTGGGGGTTGGTGGGAGTTATGATGGGTTTGTGGAAATGATATGGAGGTGATTGGGCTAGGGTTTATAGGGAAGTGTGTATGGGAAAGTGTGAAAGGGAGAGAGAGAATGAGTGGGGTAGGTAGAGATGCTGTGGGACCCACTGGTCCTGAGAGGCTAGGGAATTCAGATTCTCTGCCATCTACACTGGCGTTTGAACGCCCAGGGTATGCTCCCTGGCTGGCGTTCAACGCCAGCAATGCTACCCATTTAGGGCATTGGATGCCCAGCCAGTGCTCCCTGACTGGCGTTCAACGCCAGTAACACTCCATCCAGAGTGTTTTGTTTTCTCTGCTGAACAATTCTGTCTCTATTCTAACTGATGCACCTGATCATGAACCTAAAATATAAATTAAAGAAAATAAAATGAAAGAAAGTGAAAATAAAAACAATTAATAAAGGTTGGGTTACCTCCCAACAAGTACTTCTTTAACATCATTAGCTTGACGATTAGCTCCTTACGGAGGTGAGTATGGGCTTAGATTTTCGCCCCTTTCAGTGAACTTTTTCCTGTCTTCTCATGAATGAGCTCCACATGCTCTAGAGACAGGATACAACTCATCGTATGTGGTATGACTGGTTTCTTAGTGAAGACAACTCTCATGCCAGGTGAGAGGCCTTTTGTTGGAATATTCTTGTCTCTCCAGCCTTTAGATACTTTCTTCCTAGTACCTTTGTGTTTAGAACTTGTTAATGGCTGTCCCACATCAAACTTAGAATTGATGTTTGGGGGCTCTGCAAAGCTCTGCACAGAAAGAGAGGGTTGGAACACTAGGTGTTGCACCATTGTCTCTTTCTTATTAGAGGGTGAATTGGGGTGAGGCATCTTGAACAAGATGTGATCCTTCCCTAGTTGTAGAGTTAGTTCTCCCTTAGCCACATCAATGATAGCATTGGCAGTGGCTAGGAAAGGTCTTTTAAGGATGACAGAGTCAACTTCATCCTCTCCAATATCCAAGACTATGAAGTTTGCAGGGATGTAGTGGTCTTTAATCTTCACCAAGACATCCTCTACTAAGCCATATGGCTTTTTCATTGTCTTGTTTGCCATCTCTAATGAGATGTTTGCAGCTTGTACCTCAAAGATTTCAGCTTTTTCATTACAGAGAATGGCATAAGGTTGATGCTTGACCCTGGTCACACAAAGCTTTCTCAAAGGTCATGGTGCCTATGGTGCAAGGAATCAGGAAGCGTCCAGGATCTGGAAGCTTCTGAGGTAGTCTCTGCTGAACCAAAGCATTCAGTTCTTTGGTAAGCAGTGGAGGTTCTTCCTCCAAAGGCTCTGTATTAAATAACTTGGCATTCAGCTTACTGAGAGCTCCTAGGTACTGAGCAACTTGCTCTTCCCTAGTGTCTTCATCTTCATCAGAAGATGAGTGTTCATAAGAACTTATGCACCGCATAAGTGCATGCAAAGGAACCTCTATGGTCTCTATATGAGCCTTGGCTTCCTTTAGTTCTTGGATATGGATTTCTGGAGTGGGGATTGAGCACTCAAAGGGAGTACCATTATTGGCATTCAACGCCAGCTTTGATGGCTCTATGGGAGTTGAACGCCCATGCTGTATACACTTACTACGTTAAACTCCAGTTCCCTTATCCTTTTGGGCGTTGAACGCCCAGCAGGGGTATCCTGGTTGGCATTCAACACCAGCTTCCCTATCTGGTTGGGCGTTAAATGCCCAATGAGGAGTTTCTCACGGGCGTTCAGCGCAAGTTTTGCTATATGTTTGGGCATTGAACGCCCAGCCAGTGTTCCCGCAATTGACACCAAACTTAAAAATTGACACTAGACTCAAACCAGAAACACAAAATATTTTTTTGTTTTATGATTTTATTAATTTTTTTGGATTTTTCAAAAATTATTTTAGAAAAACAAAAAAGAAGAGAAAAAATTTTTTGAAAGATTTTTGAAAATTTTTTGAAAATAAAATAGAGATTGAAACAAAAAGAAAATTACCTAATCTGAGCAACAAGATGAACCGTCAGTTGTCCAAACTCGAACAATCCCCGGCAACGGCGCCAAAAACTTGGTGCACAAAATTGTGATACACAATGGCACCAACAACTTGGTACGCACAATTGTAATCTCAACTCTTTTTCACAACTTCCCACAACTAACCAGCAAGTGCACTAGGTCGTCCAAGTAATAAACCTTACGTGAGTAAGGGTCGATCCCACGGAGATTGTCGGCTTGAAGCAAGCTATGGTCACCTTGTAAATCTCAGTCAGGCGGATTAAAATGGTTATAGAGTTTTGATAATTAAAAGATAAATAAAACATAAAATAAGATAGAGATACTTATGTAATTCATTGGTGGAAATTTCAGATAAGTGTATGGAGATGCGTAGTTCCTTCTGAATTTTTGCTTTCCTATTGCCTTCATACAATCCTTCATACTCTTTTCCATGGCAAGCTGTTTGTAGGGGGATCACCGTTGTCAATGGCTACCGTCCATTCTCTCAGTGAAAATAGTCCAGCTACGGGTTATGTAGGGCTAATCATCTGTCGGTTCTCGATCGTGTAGGAATAGGATTTACTATCCTTTTGCGTCTGTCACCACGCCCTACAGTCGTGAGTTTGAAGCTCGTCACAGTCATCCCATCCCAGATCCTACTCAAAATACCACAGACAAGGTTTAGACTTTTCGGTTCTCAAGAATGCTGCCAATGGATTCTAGCTTATACCACGAAGATTCTGATCTCACGGAATGTAAAGCTTTGTTGTTAGGAGAGGCAACCATGCGTTGTGGACCAGGAATCCAAGAGATACACACTCTAGCTTTCGCAGGTAGAACAGAAGTGTTTGTTAGGCACGTGTTCATAAGTGAGAATGGTGATGAGTGTCACGGATTATAACATTCATCAGGTTAATGTGCGAAAGAATATCTTAGAATAAGAATAAGCATGAATTGAATAGAAATCAATAGTAATTGCATTAATACTCGAGGAATAGCAGAGCTCCACACCCTTAATCTATGGTGTGTAGAAACTCCACCGTTGAAAATACATTAGTGATGAAGTTCCAAGCATGGCCGTGAGGTCATCCCCCAATGTCTAAGATCGCATAAACTGATCAAAGATAGATAACAAGATGAAAATACAATAGTAAAAAGTCGTATTATATATTTCTGGAAAGCCCTAGATGTATACTTTTCAACGCAATTGAAAGCGCACCATTTGGACTTTTGTAGCTCCAAAAATTCTATTTCGAATGCAGGGAGGTCAGAATCCAACAGCATCAGCAGTCCTTTGTCAGCCTCTGAATTAGATTTTTGCTCAGGTCCCTCAATTTCAGCCAGAAAATACCTGAAATCACCGAAAAACACACAAACTTACAGTAAAGTCCAGAAATGTGAATTTTTCTTAAAAATTAATAAAAATATACTAAAAAGTAACTAAATCATACTAAAAACTATATGAAAACAATGCCAAAAAGCGTATAAATTATCCGCTCATCACAACACCAAACTTAAATTGTTGCTTGTCCCCAAGCAACTGAAAACAAAATAGGATAAAAAGAAGAGAATATACAATGAATCTCACAATATCAATGAAACTTAGTCCCAATTAGATGAGCGGGGCTTTTAGCTTTTTACCTCTGAACAGTTTTGGCATCTCACTTTATCCTTTGAAGTTCAGAATGATTGGCATCTATAGGAACTCAGAATTTTAGATAGTGTTATTGATTCTCCTCGTTTAGTATGTTGATTCTTGAACACAGCTACTTTATGAGTCTTGGTCATGGCCCTAAGCAGTTTGTTTTCCAGGATCACGACTTTAACCACTTAGTCTCAAGCTTTTCACTTGGACCTTCATGACACAAGCACATGGTTAGGGACAACTTGATTTAGCCGCTTAGCCCTCGATTTTATTTCCTTGGGCCCTCCTATCCATTAATGATTAAAGCCTTGGATCCTTTTTACCCTTGACTTTTGGTTTTTAGGGCTATTGGCTTTTTCTGCTTGCTTTTTCTTTCTCTTTCTCTTTTTTTTGCCACTTTTTTTTTCACTGCTTTTTCTTGCTTCAAGAATCAATTTCATGATTTTTCAGATTATCAAAACATTTCTCTTTGTTCATCATTCTTTTAAGAGCCAACAATTTTAACATTCATAAACAACAAGATAAAAAATATGCACTGTTCAAGTATTCATTCAGAAAATAAAAAGTATTGCCACCATATCAAAATAATTAAACTAATTTCAAGATAAAATTTGAAATCCAAGTACTTCTTGTTCTTTTGTAATTAAGCACATTTTTCATTTAAGAGAGGTGAAGGATTCATGGAATTATTCATAGCTTTAAGACATAGACACTTGACACTAATGATCATGTAATGAAGACACAAACATAGATGACATAATAAGCATAAAAACCGAAAAATAGAAAATTAAATAGACAAGGAGATTAAGGAATGAGTCCACCTTAGTGAGGGTGGCGTCTTCCTCTTGAAGAACCAATGGTGCTTTTGAGCTCCTTTATGTCTTTTCCTTGCCTTTGTTGCTCCATCCCTAGTGATTTTGGTGCTCCTATCCTTAGTTGTTCCCAATAGTTGTGTGGAGGAAAATGTATCCCTTGAGGCATCTCAGGGATTTCTTGACTTGTTGAGGTCCATGAGTGGGCTCTCTTGTTGTGCAGTCAAATGCTCTACTACTGAGCTTTGGACCCTTGAGATGAATCTCTCCATCTCCCATGACTCGGAGGTGGAAGCTTTTATCTTCCCTTTCCTCTTTCTAGAGGTTTCTCTGGCCTTAGGTGCCATAAATGGTTATGGAAAAACAAAAAGCAATGCTTTTACCACATCAAACTTAAAATGTTTGCTCGTCCTCGAGCAAAAGAAGAAAGAAAGAAGGGGAAGAAGAAGAGAATGGAGGAGATGGAGGGAGAGAGTGAAAGGTGGGGTAGGTGGGGATCCTGTGGGGTCCACAGATCCTGAGGTGTCAAGGATTTATCATCCCTGCTCCTATTAGGCGTGTAAACGCCCTTGGTGTGCAATCTTGGCGTTTAACACCAGACTGCTGCTTGTTTCTAGCGTTAAATGCCAGCTTTTATTGTTGCAACCTGTTTCTGGTGTTTAACGCCAGATTGTAGCCTGTTTCTGGCGTTTAACGCCAGTCTGGTGCTTGTTTTTAGCGTTTAATGCCTAGAATGGTGCCAGACTGGGCGTTAAACGCCCATTCTGCTACCCTTACTGGCGTTTAAATGCCAGTAAGTGTCTCCTCCAGGGTTTGCTATTTTTAATGCTGTTTTTGATTTTTCTTTAATTTTTGTAATTGTTTTTGTGACTGCACATGATCATCAACCTAAAAAAAAGAAAATAACATGAAATAACATAGATAAATAAAAATTGGGTTGCCTCCCAATAAACGCTTCTTTAATGTCAGTAGCTTGACAGTGAGCTCTCATGGAGCCTCACAGATGTTCTGAGCATTGTTGGGACCTCCCAACACCAAACTTAGAGATTGAAGCTCGTCACAGTCATCCCATCCCAGATCCTACTCAAAATACCACAGACAAGATTTAGACTTTCTAGATCTCAAGAATGCTACCAATGGATTCTAGCTTATACCACGAAGACTCTGATCTCACGGATTGGAAGGCTCTGTTGTTAGGAGAGGCAACCATGCGTCATGGACCAGGAATCCAAGAGATACACACTCTAGCTTTTGCAGGTAGAACAGAAGTGTTTGTCAGGCACGTGTTCATAAGTGAGAATGGTAATAAATGTCACGGATCATCACATTCATCAGGTTGAAGTGCGAATGAATATCTTAGAATAAGAATAAGCATGAATTGAATAGAAAACAGTAGTAATTGCATTAATACTCGAGGAACAGCAGAGCTCCACACCCTTAATCTATAGTGTGTAAAAACTCCACCATTGAAAATACATAAGTGATGAAGGTCCAAGCGTGGCCGTGAGGCCAGCCCCCAATGTCTAAGATCGCATAAACTGATCAAAGATAGATACCAAGATGAAAATACAATAGTAAAAAGTCCTATTTATACTAGACTAGTTACTAGGGGTACAAAATTGAGTAAATGATGCAGAAATCCACTTCCGGGCCTACTTTGTGTGTGCTTGGGCTGAGCATTGAAGCTTTCATGTGTAGAGGTCTTCTTTGGAGTTGAACGCCAATTTGTAACTTGTTTCTGGCGTTTGACTCTGCTTTGCAACTTGTTTCTGGCGTTTAATGCCAAAATAGGGCAGAAAGCTGGCGTTAAACACCAGTTTGCATCATCTAAACTCAGATAAATAATGAACTATTATATATTGCTGGAAATCCCTGGATGTCTACTTTCCAACGCAATTAAGAGCGCACCATTTGGACTTCTGTAGCTCCAAAAATTCCATTTTGAGTGCAGGGAGGTCAGAATCTAATAGCATCAGTAGTCCTTTGTCAGCCTCTGAATCAGATTTTTGCTCAGGTCCCTCAATTTCAGCAAAAAAAATACCTGAAATCACAGAAAAGCACACAAACTCATAGTAAAGTCCAGAAATGTGAATTTTGCTTAAAAATTAATATAAATATACTAAAAAGTAACTAAATCATACTAAAAACTATATGAAAACAATGCCAAAAAGCGTATAAATTATCTGCTCATCAATAATATATAATCCTATTTGTAATATTTGTGCAAAATTCTACACAAGGTTCTATATTGATTAGGGGTGATTTCGTATGGAAAACTGTCATTTTCTGAGGGGGAGAATAAAAATCCAGAAAAGCACCCTGCAGCATATCAACTAATAATACACAAGGTTCTATATTGTTAGTGGTTAAATGTTTGTTCTAAACCCTGCTACTGTTGTTTTTTAATTTATGAGTATGCTATTTTTGAAATTTTTTGTTAGATTTATTGATTTCAAAGTTTAGGGTGATTCATGAAATTGAGAATTGGATTGTTGTTACTTCTCTATATGTATACTTGTTCTATGTCTTGGTGCTGAGTCTCACAAATATTCTCAATTACTTACAGGTATGATTTCCTTCTTGAATGAGATTTTATTTTTCCAAAAGAAATCATAGAAGATTAGGGTTGTGGATTTTTTGAGTGATGAGTGTAAAGCTGAAGATGATGACGACAAAAGTGCTTGGAAACATATATTTTAAGAGTGCTTTAAAAAATTTTGAGTTTGTACACTGATAAGATCATATAGTTTTGGTGTGTTTATTTATATTTTATTTATTATTTTATTATAAAACGGTTTTTTCGATTCAACCACGGTTGAACCTATAAACCAGTGAACCAGTAGCTAGAACGGTTCGATGACCGGTTCGATTTTCAGAATCTTGGTTTATATGATGAAATCCATCAAATTCAAGCTAAAATAATATATCTTCAAATATGGACTCATCAATTCCCCCACACTTAAATAATAGCATGTCCTCATTCTAAACCAAACAAGGAGAATGATCAAAGGAAAACAACTTATTGAATGCAACCATCTATATGCATGCAAGTATGTATATACTATGTATACTATAGTATCCTATTGAATTGGTGAAAACAAACATTCAAATTCCCAAGCAAGTATATAGACATATAGGGTTAAGCAAAGAATTAATTCAATGCAATCAAAATCTAAAGAATTGATTTACTCATCAAAATAAAGCAACTTGCAAGAATACATGATAAAAAGTCTGGAAACATAGAGTTGAGTGATTGAACCCTCACTATGTGTGTATACACTCTAATCACTGGTGTTTAGGGTTTAATCACTCAAGTATTATCCTAATCATGCTTCCAAGGTTTTGCCTTTCATCTAACAATCAACAAATATGTGATGCATGAGTGCAAATATCATGAGGTCTTATTTGGGTTGTAATGGGGTTAGGGTCAAGGTGGGATATATATATGGCTAAGTGGACTAAATTGAATCCTTGATTAGCTTAAGCATCCAACTCAATCTATATCAACCAAATCACAAACTATGCAACCTAACTTCCCATTCCCTTTTTATACATATTCATGCATCTTTTTCATCCAAATCCACAGATGCATTTCTTATTCATTTTTTTCTTTTTCTATGACAAATGCATATGGTAAAAGCAAGTTGATACATGAATGTGCACCCATTTTCCAAATATTTCAGTAAGTACCCAAACAAAATATTTCTTTACCAATGCTTTTCAAAATTCCCCCACACTTAAATGACACACACACACCTCAACCTAAGCTAATCAAAGATGCAATTTAAGGTAAATCATGATTTTACGCTAAGGGTTTTGATGTGGTTACAATTAGCACAAAGGGTCTTAACAAGCTCAAAGGGGTTAACAAAGGTAGATGCAAGTGTAGGTCTATATGAGTGAGTGAGTTTAATCCAAAGATGGCGTCAATCATACTAAATGCAATTCACAACATCAAATATTAGAAATAAAGAATCAAGCAAAACTAAGATTACAATCATAGAAGAGATAACACACAATGAACAAAAATAGTGGTTAAAATGTGTAACCACTCATTAAAACTAAAAAAACTCACATGGTATTTTGTTCTATCTCTCTTCTATGTTCCAAAAACATCATTCAAGCAAGTTTAAAAACAATTTTTTCAAATCAATTCAATAGGATGCCCTAAAAATAAAATTCTTGGAAATTCTTGTTGTTTTTCACCAAAATTATTTCCTTATGTATGTATGTATGTTGTGATGGATGCAATTTTTCAAAATTTTCTAGTCCTCTTCCTAATTTTCAACAACCAAAAACTAACATGAACAATTAGGACAAAATTGAACAAGGTGCTAGACTATTCACAACATCCAATCACAACTTTTATTTATATAAAATATATATCATGCAAAAGATGCAAAATGCAATACCTAGATATAAACTATGAAGAAAATGCAATGCAACAATAAAAAACACTCTAAATATCTACAAGAAACATAATAAAAGATAACAAAAATAAAGTGCAAAGTGTTTGGAAAAGAAAGTTTACTCCCCAAAATGGTGAATCCTCCCCCACACTTAAGTGTTGCACGGTCCTCCATGCACAAACACAATCCGGGGCAATGTCTCTCAAGAGCTCCACCTTCAGTTGTCGGATGCGGGGACTCGGGTTGCATGGAATTTTCCAAGTTCAATGTATTCTCGGCATCTCCATCCTCGGTATCCTCCTCATCTCCCGGCTCCTTGCCTTTATGTCTCATCCTCAAAAAGAATGAATAAAGTATAATTAGGATCATGGGGCAAGTAGCATAAAAGGGTAAGGGGGGAACCAATAAGCATCTAATTGAGGAAGTTTGCATAGAGGTGTGGTATGACAAAAGACAATGTGTGTATTCTAAGTGTGCGCACACTTTAGAACATACACATTGGCCGGGTAAAGCGGTATCCACACAATCAAAAGAAATAGCATATGTTCCTCAGTTAGGTGGCCTTGGTTGCAAGTAAAGAATAGGTAAAACTTAAGGTACAAGCATCCCTAAGTAACCACAAAAGTGAATTGAGTGTATAAGAAATTGGATATTGGAATTGTGTAAGTGAAAGCGTAAATTTGATATAAGATAGCACAATAAACAACAACCAATCCATTAATGAAAAGAAAACCACTTATTCATCATGAAACATAAGGAAAAAGTCACATGGTGAAGGTACTTGTTACAGAAAATGAAAAGCTTGATAAAAATCAAGGAAGTCACTCAAACAAATGCAAAGCATTAACAAGGAGCAAGTACTGGTCATGTGATGAATTTAATATGGAAATCATGATGAACAAGTAAGTTTCCACTCAATTCGCATAATTCAATGCACTTATATAATTTGTCCTAGTGGTACAATCAAAACATGAGTACTCAAATTAACCCACTAGGTACTAGTAAATTAAGGCCAAGTATAAGTGCATTGATGTAAATTTCAGGCAACAAGCAACCCATTCAATATAAAGCGACACTTGTAACTTATTCAATCAACAAACAACTAAACAAAAACTAACATAATTACTAAAATGAAAATAAGATGCAATGAAAACTAAGTAAAACAAGTAGAGAAACACGGAAAAAACAAGAAAATGGAGGGATGGGGGTTGGGAGTGCATTAGGGCTTTAGGAAAAATGCAAACAAAATTTTGCCCAAAACAGCACTTGTGCGTACGCACACCAGGCGAAACAGGGGGAACGTGCACTCGCACAAGGTATGTGAGTGCTCCAAACAGAAAGGGAAACAAGATGTGTGCGTATGCACCAGGGTGTGCGCATGCACATGACACACTTTTTTTATATCAAGGATTATGTGTGCGTGCGTACACGGGTCCGAGTGCACGCACAGGGGCGAAAAGGGGGTGGGGATGCATGCGCACAAGCTGTGCCAACGCTCCCAACAGAGGGTGTGTATGGACGTGTGTGCGCGCACAGCTTTGTGCGCTCGCACAAAGGAGCGCGAAATAGGGGTTGCGTGCGTACGCACGGGTGTGTGCATACGCACAAGCCACAAAACACAAGGGAATGCGCGCGCACAAGGTGTGCTGGCACTGCGAACAGGGGGCATGAAGGCTTGTGTGCGTACGCATAGAAGGTGAAATTTTGTTGTTGTGTGCGTGCGCACAGGCGTGTGCGCACGCACATGCCCTGTTTTTCCCAAAAAATTTTTTCTTCAAAACTCTAAGGTATTGAACCTTAGCTCATCCCAAATCAACCCTAAAACATTCAAAACATCACAAAATCATGATCCAAGCAAAACTTAAACTATCTAAGCTCAAAATAAAACTAATCCTACGCTAACCAAGAGAAACAAAAATGCAATAAACCAAGACTAAAAACAAAGAGAAAGGGTAAGAAAGATGTTACCATGGTGGAGTGTCTCCCACCTAGCACTTTGGTTTATAGTCCTTAAGTTGGACTTGTTGATGAGGCTCTTGCTAGGGTGGCTTGTGTTTCCACTCCTCCTTGAACCTCTATCCAAGCTTGCACTTTAAAGCTCATCCGGGATCCCATATTCTAGTTTTCCGGTCTCCTTCTTGTTGATTACTATGCTCCAAGCTGGATGAATATGCTCCTAATTGACCCTTGTAGTACCCCAACATTCTCCGAAAATCACCCAATTGCCCTTTACACCATGCTTGAACTCCAAGTCTTGAATTGATTTTCTTGAAGAACCTTGGACTTGCTTGGCAACCACTACTCCTTCCTCCACCATGTACCAACCCAAGAAGGACCTTGAGTTAGTAGTCCGTCTCCAAGATAGCATATTGGTGGGGGGGCCAATGAAGCTCATAGGTGAAATTGCTACCCACTCAATGTGCTCTTGGTTGTCAACTCCTTCGTCACCAACTTCCTCTTCCCCATCACTCAAATCATAACAAGGAGGTTGTGAGAAGTTTACCTCCATGTCTCTCTCAAACTCAATGGGAAAAGGCTCACTAGGATCATTAAGGGGATTGACCAAGGAGGACAAAAAATCATCAATAACGGAAGCTCATTTTGATCAATCTCCCTCAATTCTCTCTTTCTCTCCTCCAATTCCAATACTCCACTTTCTCCCTCTTGTTTCAATTCAAGCTCTAACCCTTCTTCTTTCCCTTATGGCTCCATGCTCTCCTTTTCACTACAAACTTTAGTTGATCCTTTACATTCCTCAAGAGGAATGCCTTGGTTGGATGAGCGAAGTAGAATCAAGCGGTTCACCAATTCAGCTATGGTAGCCATGAGTTGCCCTTATGTCCTTCAGAATCCTTCTTGCTCTTGGAGAAAAGGCTTGAAGGTCTTGTGTTTCTTGGGCCAAGGGTGGGAAAGCTTCACAATTAGGTAAGAGTGAAGGTTCATTGGTTGGAAAGAAGGTTGGATATATGGGAAGTGATTCATGTTGGTGAGTGTTTTGAAGTGGTATGTGAGAAGGTGGATGGTGGTATTGGTATGGTGTTGGAAAATATGGTGATTGAGGGTTATGTTGGGGGTGTTGGTCATAGGTATATGGTGGTGGAGGTGCATAATCAAGATGAAATCCACCATATCCTTGGTTTGGGTATGCATATTGGGAAGGGTATGGTTCATTGAAGTATAGAGGAGGTTCTAATACCATGATGCAATCCAAAATTGAAGTTATCAAGTCCTACAAAATGATCACAACCAAACTCCAAACCAAGAGGGTGATAACTCATAGAGAAAATAGAAAATAAAAACTAAAGACATCAATTAACAAAATAAACAAAATCCTAATTACCAACGAAAGAAAACAAACAACCAAAAAGTATCTATTCATACTATTCACATATTGACAACAACCAAAACTATAACACTCATGACGCTAGTTCCCCGGCAACGGTGCCAAAATTTGATGGTAGGACCAAAGGTGGGTTTGAAATTTCACATAATAGATTTTCGTTGTAAGTATAGCTCCAAACCGACAATTGATCCTAATCAAATTAGAATCCTAAAGATGTCACAAATCAAAGCAAACATAAACCGAGAGTATTTCGACTCTCGGGTCATTCTCCCAAGGAACTAATGCCAATAAGTGCACACAATTTTGGTTGTGAGAAGGCAAAGGGTGTTCTCAATGACAAGGAAGCAAACAAATAAAGAGATAAAAGAACAAGACAAAATTGCAATTAATGAACTAATAAAAGAACTAAAGAACTATGTATGTAATTGTTCATACCCTGACCGAGCTCTCCAAACTCGGGAAGTTCGCAGAAGGTCCGACCTCGTCCCAAAGGCCCACGCCTGAGGTCGGACCTCGGACAATAAAGCCAAAGGAGCCCAAAGCAGGCCCAAAACGAAGGAACATAGCCCAATCTAAAGGCGGCTAAAGCCCAGAAAGATAAAGGCGGTTCCCTTGAAGATAAGATGACCTCACCTAAAGATAAAGATAAGATAACTAACTTATCTTATCCACAGGAGGCCACATCTCATCATTATAAATACACTAGAGCACCCAGGTATAACTCATACTCTAATTCTACTCAATATCTGCTTGGACCCATGCTAACTTAAGCATCGGAGTGTCATTGCAGGTACAACCCCCCGCCGCTCAGCACACCAAGCTCGGGTCACGGAACCCCTACCTCGGGTCTTGCCAGACGACCGAGCTACACGTTTCAGGTAACCCTCGGAACATTGGCGCCGTTGCCGGGGACCTGGAAGTCATCCCTTTACCATGGCGGACGATCCTCTCAACAATGACCACGCTGCTTCAGAACAAGAGGAGGAAATTGACACCGAGAACGACCGGACAGCCCTCTATCACCACGCACTCCAGGAGGAAACAAACAGAATCGCCCAAATACATCACTCCCAAACAAAGATCCACAAAATCCCGAAAGAGGAAAGAGCTCGGAAATTCTAGAAGCAGTCCGGGCACAACAAAACCAACTGAAACAACTCGAAGAGGACATAAAGAAGCAAAAAGAAACCGAACAAGATCTGAGAAGGGAGGCTCGCAAGCGCAGAGAATTAGAAGAAAAACTGCGGAAAATAGAGGCCAACCTGAAAGATCGGACAGGACACGACACCACCCCCGAAGGCAACCATGATCCCTTCACGCAAGAGATCATGAAGGAGAAGGTGCCGCGAAACTTCAAACCACCCGATATGGATCTCTACGACGGCACCACCGATCCAAGTCACCACCTCAGCAACTTCCGAAGCAGAATGTACCTGGTCGACGCCTCCGACGCGATTCGGTGCAAAGCCTTCCCCACCACTCTCACCAAGTCGGCCATGAAGTGGTTCGACAACCTGCCACCAGGATCAATCTCCAGCTTCGAGGACCTAACCAAAAAAATTCCTAACAAGGTTCTCTATTCAAAAGGACAAGGCAAAACATGCCCCCAGTCTACTCGGGATCAAACAGGGTAACCAAAAAACTCTCCGAGAATACATGGAGCGATTCAACAAAGCCTGCCTGGACATACAACACTTGCCCACTGAAGCGGCCATCATGGGACTAGCAATCGGCCTGAAAGAAGGACCATTTAGCCAATCCCTATCCAAACGATACCCGACCTCCTTATACGAGGTGCAAGAGCGGGCAGAAAAATATATCAACATGGAGGAAACCTCCCAGCTAAGAGACTCTTCTAGGAAGGAATCAACCTACCCACTCCGAGACCGAGATCGGGAACAGAAAAAGAAAGAAGAGTCCAACTCGAACAAACCACGGAAGTACCATAGCTACACTCCCCTCCGAGTTTCCCTGGTAGACGTCTACAGAGAAGTATACCACACCGAAAAAATCCCACCGCCCCGACCTTTAAAACACAAGAGAGCGGGGAGAGAACGGTCCGAATATTGTGAATACCACAAACTCTACGGTCATTCTACTAATGACTGCCACGACCTGAAGAATGTTATAGAAAAGCTAGCCAGAGAAGGAAAACTCGACAGATACATAGCGGAAAAAGGAGAAGAGACCAAAAAAAGAAGGAGGGGAGATAACGAGGATCGGGCCGAACAGACCCTGCGAACCCCTGAAAGGCACATACACATGATAAACGGAGGTTTTGCAGGCGGAGGAACATCCAGATCCTCGCGAAAAAGACACCTCAAAGAGATCTATCATGTCCGAGAAGACAATCCCCTGCCCGAGCTGCCAACCATCTCATTTACCCAAGAAGATGCTCGGGGGATAATACCCGGCCACGACGATCCTATGGTGATCACCATTATCCTAGCAAACGCCAACTTACATCGAACCCTGATTGACCAAGGAAGCTCAGCAGATATCCTGTTCAAAGCGGCCTTCGACAAGCTCGGACTTGAAGAAAAAGAGCTAAAGGCCTATCCCTCCGACCTATTTGGGCTAGGGGACACCCCGATCCACCCCTTAGGATACATCTCGCTACACACTACTTTCGGAAAAGGTGAGCAATCTAAAACGTTAAGCATCGACTACATTATAGTCGACGTTACCTCAGCATACAATGCCCTCATTGGGCGACCAACCCTAAACAGACTGGCAGCTGTGGTCTCAACCCCACACCTCTGTATGAAGTTCCCTACCGCAAAGGGAATCGCCACCCTAAAAGGCGACCAAAAATTAGCACGGCGATGCTACAACGAAAGTCTAAGCCTAAAAGGGAAAGAGGTCAACACAATAGAACTCGGGCGAGTTCAAACCCAAGAAGACCTTCGGCCACAACCAGAGGGAGAAACCGAAAGGATCCAAATCGGGAACACACCTGAAAAAGTAACAAACATTGGAGCAAACCTCGAAGCAGGCCTAAAGGAGGAACTCATAACCCTCTTAAGGGAGAACTCCGACCTCTTCGCCTGGAAGGCCTCCGACATGCCAGGCATAAGTCCCGACCTGATGTGCCATAAGCTATCAGTATACCCGGGATCCAGACCCGTCCAACAGAGACGCCGGAAGCTCGGACCCGAGCGCATGCAAGCAATAGAAGAACAGGTACAAGCACTGCTAGATGCAGGATTCATTAGGGAAGTAAAATATCCCCTATGGCTCGCAAACGTGGTCCTGGTAAAAAAGCCCAACGGAAAATGGAGGATGTGCGTCGATTACACGGATCTCAACAAAGCCTGCCCCAAAGACCCATATCCACTACCAAACATCGACGCCTTAGTCGACGCAGCCTCAGGCTACAGATATCTCTCCTTCATGGACGCATACTCGGGATACAATCAAATCCCGATGTACGGACCCGACCAAGAAAAGACCTCGTTCATAACCCCAAAGGCAAACTACTGCTACGTAGTAATGCCCTTCGGGCTGAAGAACGCCGGGGCAACCTACCAGAGGCTAATGAACAAAGTATTCTCAGAGCACATCGGGCTACAGCTAGAAGTGTACGTCGACGATATGCTGGTAAAGACACAAGAAGACAGAAACCTGGTTCCCGACCTCACAAGTGTCTTCGGCACCCTCAGGAAACACAACATGAGACTTAACCCAACCAAGTGCACCTTCGCCGCAGAAGCCGGAAAGTTCTTAGGCTTCATGCTGACTCAAAGAGGCATCGAAGCAAACCCGGACAAATGCCAAGCGATACTCAAAATGAAGAGCCCGACGTGTGTCAAAGAAGTACAACAACTGAATGGAAGGCTAGCCGCCCTATCAAGATTCTTGGCAGGATCAGCAATAAAGTCACTGCCTCTCTACTCACTCCTAAAGAAGGGGAAACCCTTCTCATGGACCCCGGAGTGCGAAAAAGCCTTTCAAGAATTCAAGGAATTCCTCGGGCAGCCACCAATCCTAACCCGACCTCTAAAAGGGGAAAAGCTCGTACTATACCTCTCGGTCGGACATCAGGCAGTTGCTTCAGCATTAATACGAGAAAATGACCAAGGACAACACCCCATATACTTCGTAAGCAAGGCACTACAAGGGGCCGAATTAAACTATCAGAAAATAGAGAAATTCGCCTACGCCCTAGTATTCACGGCTCGGAGGCTCCGTCCCTACTTTCAAGCCCACACCATCAAAGTCCGGACGAACCAACCCATGAGACACATCCTACAAAAAACAGACATGGCAGGACGAATCCTACAATAGGCGGTGGAACTGTCCGAGTTCGACCTCCACTATGAAGCCCGGACTGCCATAAAATCTCAATATCTAGCCGACTTCATCGCAGAATATACTGAGACCCCGGAAACCCCACTCTCATGGAACCTATATGTCGACGGGTCCTCAAACAAAACGGGAAGCGGAGCCGGGGTCATACTCGAAAGCGACCAAGGAACGCGGATAGAACTATCCCTAAAATTCGAGTTCCAGGCTTCAAACAACCAAGCTGAATACGAGGCCCTACTAGCTGGTCTAAAGCTAGCCAAAGAGGTCGGAGCCCAGAAAATCACGATCTTCAGCGACTCCCAGGTCATCACATCACAAGTAAATGGAAGTTACCAGGCCAAAGACCCAACTATGAAAAAATACCTGGACCAAGCACAGGCACAATTACGCCACTTCCCAGAAATACAAATCCAGCACATACCTCGGGAACAAAATGCCCGGGCAGACGCCCTCTCAAAGCTTGCTAGCACCAAGCCCGGAGGCAACAACAGAAGTCTTCTCCAAGAAACCCTACAATCTCCCTCCGTGCTAAGAGAGGAAGAAACGTTAAATATATCCAACCAACAGCAAGGATGGATGACCCCCATACTCAACTACCTGAAGTCAGGAACTCTCCCCATAGAAAGAAAAGAAGCTAAAAGGCTTACAAAGGACGCCCAGAATTATACGCTAATTCACGACGTATTATACAGAAGAGGATTCTCAAACCCCCTCCTTAGGTGCGTTCCGACCTCAGAAACAAAGGGCGTCCTCGAAGAAGTCCACGAAGGCATGTGTGGGAACCATCTCGGAGCTCGGGCGCTATCCAAGAAAGTAGTTAGGGCCGGATTCTACTGGCCGACCTTGCAAAGAGACGCAACAGAGTTTGTGAAAATATGCCCCCCTGCCAAAAACACGCCAATTTTCACAAGGCACCGCCCGAAGACCTTATCAGCATCACTGCGCCATGGCCCTTCGCAAAATGGGGACTCGACCTACTCGGCCCGTTTCCACAAGGACCGGGGCCAGTCAAATACCTCATAGTAGGGGTCGACTACTTCACAAAGTGGATCGAAGCCGAACCCTTAGCCACTATTACGGCTCAGAAAAGCCGTAAATTCCTATACAAAAACATCGTCACGAGGTTCGGAGTCCCCTACTCCATCACAACAGACAATGGAACACAGTTCACGGACACAAGTTTTCAGAACTTGGTGGCCGAATTAAAAATCAAACAGCAATTCACATCGGTCGAGCACCCACAAGCCAATGGACAAGCAGAGGCTGCAAATAAGTCATCTTGGCCGGTTAAAACGAAGACTCCAAGAGGCCAAAGGGGCGTGGGCCGACGAACTCCCCCAGGTACTATGGGCATATCGGACAACCCCGCACTCTACAACGGGAGAATCCCCATTCCGGCTAGCTTACGGGATGGAGGCAATGATTCCTATCGAAATAGATGAAGGGTCGCCCAGAGTCATCTTCTACAACGAAGAAGGCAACCCACAGGCACAAAGGGAAGAACTCGACCTCCTCCCCGAGGTCCGAGAAAGAGCCCGAATCCAAGAAGAAGCCTTAAAACGGCGAACGGCCCTCAGATACAATCAAAAGGTAATAAAGCGAAGCTTCTCCATTCACGACCTAATTCTAATCCGAAATGACATCGGAACACAAAAGTCAGGAGAAGGAAAGCTAGCCGCAAATTGGAAAGGGCCCTACAAGGTAACAGAAGTCTTAGGGACAGGCTACTACAAAATATCCGACCTAGAAGGCAATGAGCTGCCCAGGACCTGGCACGCCTGTAATCTAAGACGGTACTACAGCTAGAAAAACTTAACCCGAGGTGTACTCTTTTTCCCTACAAGGGTTTTTTAATGAGACACCCGGTTAAGTAGGATACCCGACCTAAAGGGTAAACACTTTGTAAATATTCTTTCTTTTTTCACTAATCAAATTTCTCTATTTTCTCTTCCTCATGATGAAGCAAATCCTAGAAAGTACCCCACCAAGGCGCATTAATTTATGCTCGGCAAAATGCAAAAAATCATTTGCCAAGAGACCATACAAGGTCGGCAAAGATAAAGCGACGAGGTTCAAATTAATGTGAGAAGTTATAAAGTAACTCTGAAATGGCTCGAAAAGCCAAATAAAAAGAGGTTACAAAAATAACTTAAAAAGGCCGACCAACGACAAAGTCGGACCTAACAAAAAGGAGGTACTCGAGCACCCGATGTCCGAGAAAAAGCTCGGCCCAAGAAAGAAGCCTCAAAACGGCAAGAACCAGGATTTCGAAAAATGCTTACTAAAAAGTTGCTTTACAAAAAGCAACTAAAAAGTACAAGCGAAAAGAACGAAATCGAAGGAAGTTTCAAAACGCTAGCTAAAAAGTTGTTAATCGAAAACAACTAAAAAGCACAAAAGCGAAAACAAGAAGTCAAAACGCTAGCTAAAAAGTTGTTAATCGAAAACAACTAAAAAGCACAAAAGCGAAAACAAGAAGTCAAAACGCTAGCTAAAAAGTTGTTAATCGAAAACAACTAAAAAGCACAAAAGCGAAAACAAGAAGTCAAAACGCTAGCTAAAAAGTTGTTATCCGAAAACGACTAAAAAGCGCAAAAGCGGAAACAAAAAGTCAAACGCGAACAAAAAACACCACATCATAAAGTTACTACAAGTAGCTAAATAAAACAAAAGGTGTCCAAAGCGTTCAACAGAAACCATCCAAAAACAAAAGAGCCCACAGATCGGGCAAAACACCAAGAAGTACAAGATTACAGAGGATCGAGGCCCTTTCCGGACTCCACATCGACAGCAGGCTGAAACATAGATATCGGGACTGCATCGACGGCAACGTCATCCCGGTTTGAAACCTCCACACCAGACCTATCCTCAGCCAAAGGTGAAGTCGGGTTCACAACCGGAACCTCGGGGTCGGACACCGGAGCCTTGTGATCGGATATCGGAACCTCATCCTCGGCAGGAGCAGGAACAATCTTTCCCTCCACAACAATGTTTTTCGTACTGAATAAGCTCAGATCCAGGTCGGGAGCAAGAACCCGGACCTGATCCCTCAAATTCACAAACATAGCATCCATACCCTTGGCCACATTATCTTCCAGCTCGTAAAAATCATCCCGAGCAGACTGCAGCTTCTCCTTCGTCTCCACAAGCTCGGCATACAGCTTAGTATAGTTCTCCGTCGCCACCCTCGCCATCTCCTCAGATGTCTTCGCCGCCGCCACAGCCGCGGTGGCCCTAGTTTTCTCCTCCTCCAAAGAGGCCTCCAGCTCAGTAATCCTGGCAGCCTTCAGTTGACTAATCTTATCAAGCTCAGACCGTGCCTTCTCAAGTCGGGAGCTGGTCGCCCCAAGGGGAGCTTTCTTGAACTCCCGAGCAATAGCGGCATGAAGACTAGCCATCCGAACACAGCTCCGCGCCATATACTGAAGTGATGCTCCATAGACGCATCATCAGTAGAAATAAAGGTCTGGGGGAGAATGTGCTGCTCAATCCAACCAAGAGCGTCAAAATCCTTATCATTGAAACCGGCAAGCTCTTGAGAGGTCTTCTGTTTCTTGGGGGGAGGACCCGAGGTCGAAGACGGGAAAGGTGACCGGGTCCGGAGGTCGGAGGATCTTGAGTTATAGCTCGGAACTGAGGAGTCGGAATGGTCTTCGACCGAGTCTGAACACCCACGGTAGTCTTCTGCAGAGAAGATCGGGCAGAAGCCTCAGCCTCGATATTCCGAGCAGCCGCAGACTTCTTCGACCGACGAAGAAACTTCATGGAATCCGCCTGAGAAGACATCTCTGCAGAAACAAAAAGAAAGGGATTATCACAAACAGGAATTCCACCAAAACAGGCAAAATACTAAAAGGATGAAGCTCGGAGAGGTCGGGAACTACCTAACTCGGAACGGAGAAGGCTTGGATCTCCCAACATTTTCTTCGTGTCCAAGTGAGGTGCCCGACCCCATAAACTGCTCAACACACCCGCAAAAGCCTGCTCTACCTCATCTAGACTCTCAAAAGTATACTTAACCGACACTACATTCTCCTGCCAACAAAGAGAAAGAAGGCTCCCCACTCTCATCTAGAAAGAAAGGTCGGACATCTCCAGTAGCCCGGACCTTGAAATAGTAGTTCTTGAAATCATGAAACGACTCATCATACAAGGTACAAAACTTCTTTCCCTGGTTAGCCCTAAAAGAGACCCAAGACACCTTCCCAGCACTCGACCCCGGCTTCGTCAACGCGAACAGATAGGAAAAAAGAGAAACAGAAGGGGAGACGCCCAAAAACTGACACAAAAGTTGAAACAGCTTTAAAAACGCCCAAGAATTTGGATGGAGTTGCGTAGGGGCAAGGTTACAAGACCAAAGGACCTCGGACTCCAAGTCGGTAAAGGGAAGTCGTACACCCAGCTTAGAGAAAAAACAATCGTAAGCATAAAAGAATAGCTTCTCGGAACTTTCTAAAGGCGGGAAGCACACTCTCTCCTCGGACTCCGGGGCTACTAGCTCATAATCTCGCTCAGACTCCCTGTTCTCACAAATACTACACTCCCTACGGAACCTAACTAGATACTCAGAATCTACAACAGAAGGGACCCTTAGAGGAACAGGATCTACCCAACCAAGACCACTCGGAATCTTGGTCGACATTGCTTGAAACACCTTTCGAGACATAAAAATCTTGCCTACAAAGAAGAATACAACAGCAAGCCAAAAATCACATAATAGGCAGACAGCAAAAAACCCATTCAGCAGAAGCAAGAAACAAAAGTTCTTTTAGAAGAAAAATGCAGTAACCCGAAAACAAAGTACCAAGAGAAAAGAGCCCCCCCCCCCACATACAAACAACCAAAGCAATGGCGGCGCCTCTCTTCGGGGCAACCCCAGCATAGAAGAAAAAGAAACAAAAGCATATGTGCACAGCGAAAGTAAAGACGAGAAACAAACCTGGAAGAAAGGAAGAAGACGACGAGCTCCGATGCAAGAAGAACAGAGAGAAAGAAGGAAGATGCTCGAAAGAAAGGTGGCGAAAAACCCAGAAAAAGGGAAAGGGAACAGAATAAGCAAAGAAAATGAGGAAAGGGGCAAATAAATAATGCCTTCACAGAGCCCGAACGGAAATCGAGGAGAAACGGTAAAAAGCAATAAATGCTGAAACGGCCATTTTCAAATTTTGAAAAGACGACTATGCCCGAGCTCGACCTCTCAAAAAGGACGAACTCGGACAGGGGCACTGTTCATACCCTGACCGAGCTCTCCAAACTCGGGAAGTTCGCAGAAGGTCCGACCTCGTCCCAAAGGCCCACGCCTGAGGTCGGACCTCGGACAATAAAGCCAAAGGAGCCCAAAGCAGGCCCAAAACGAAGGAACATAGCCCAATCTAAAGGCGGCTAAAGCCCAGAAAGATAAAGGCGGTTCCCTTGAAGATAAGATGACCTCACCTAAAGATAAAGATAAGATAACTAACTTATCTTATCCACAGGAGGCCACATCTCATCATTATAAATACACTGGAGCACCCAGGTATAACTCATACTCTAATTCTACTCAATATCTGCTTGGACCCATGCTAACTTAAGCATCGGAGTGTCATTGCAGGTACAACCCCCCGCCGCTCAGCACACCAAGCTCGGGTCACGGAACCCCTACCTCGGGTCTTGCCAGACGACCGAGCTACACGTTTCAGGTAACCCTCGGAACAGTAATATAAACAAGTAATGCTATAAAGTGATGAAAAAGTAGTTCAAACATAAATGAAACCATGCCTTGGGATGAGTTATGGAATCCCTTCCTTGCCATAACCACAACTATGATAATTATCATGGATTAATCTCACTAAGTCAACCTTTAACATCGAAGGATAAGTCAAGTGAGCATAATCGTTATTAATCCACAAATCCTAGCTAACTTATCAAACTAGTTGATAAAAAGCTAGTGTTAGTGGAAACAATAACAACTAACAACCTAAGAATTATCACTAAATATTGGACATTATAGCTCCAGTAACCCATAAACTCATTTTCCCAAGCCAAGGGGTGGAAATTACCCCATAATCAAAATTGGCATTTCATCAAACACATAGAGGGCATAAACATAAAACATGGCAACATTGAGAAAATGGTAAAAGCTATGAACCATAAATGATCAAAATCAATAAAGGCAACTCAAACAAACATATAAAAGCCATCATACATCAAATTAAACAACTAGAAATCCAAAATTGCAAACTATGCATATACCAACAAGAGAAATGGAAATATGAGGAAGTGTAGAACAAGTGTAGTAACTAAAAGAGAAATTAAGAGAATACTTACATTGCTAGAATCCAAAATCAAACTTCAAGTATAAAATGCTACAAAACCCTAATTAAAACCCTAGGAGAGAATTACCTAAACTACTCTACTCCTACTCCTAATGTATGTTTTTCCTACTCTAAGATGGCTCCCTTGTTATGTGTTGACATGCCCTTAATATAGCTTCTTAAACCAGCCTTTTGCACTTCAGAAATAGGCCTAGAGACCCCAAAACCGCGCAGCACGTGACTTTCTAATGGTGGCATGCACTGGTACCTGTGCGTATGCACAGGTCTGTGGTACGCACACTACACTGAATTTCCACTCGTGCGTGCTCACAAAGGGTTGTGCACACGCACACATGCTAATTTCTTCTTTGTGCGTACGCACGTAGTGTTGTGCGTACGCACGTAGTGTTGTGCGTACGCACGTAGTGTTGTGCGTACGCACGCATGGTTGTGTGCTTTCTCCTTGTTTTCTTCATGCTTTTTCCCTTTTTGCATGCTTTCTTTCACTTCTACCAAACCATTCTTGCCTCTAGGACCTGAAATCACTCAACAAATATATCACGGCATCGAATGGAATAAAAGTGGGATTAAATTGCTCAATTTAAGCACAAAACGCATGTTTTCATATTTAGGTTCAATTTAGGGATCAAACACAAAAGTATGCTATTATAGTGAATAAGTATGAGTTTATATGATGAAATCCATCCAATTCAAGCTAAAATTTATTGTCAAATATGGACTCATCAGGTTACTAAGTTAGAAAGGTTCTGCTTAGGGGTCTCCATACTCCCTTGAGAGCATGGGAATGGTGATCTGTTGTTGAACCTATTCTGGTTCCTTCCACCTTGATTATTATTGAAGCCTTGCTGAGGCTTCTGTTGATCCTTCCATGAGAGGTTAGGATGATTCCTCTATGAAGGATTGTAGGTGTTTCCATAGGGTTCTCCTATGTAATTCACGTCTTTCATGGTGGGTTGATCAGGATCATAAGCATCTACATCAGGAGATACTTCTTGGGTGCTGCCAACTGCAGCTTGCATTCCAATCAAATGCTGAGAGATCATATTGACATGCTGGGTCAAATCTTGTTCTGAGCCAATATGGCACTCATAGTATCAACTTCAAGAACTCCTTTCTTCTGAGGGATCCCATGGTTTACAGGATTCCTTTCAGAAGTGTACATGAATTGTTTGTTTGCAACCATCTCAATGAGTTTTCTTGCTTCTGCAGGTGTTTTCTTCAAGTGGAGCGATCCAACCTGTAGAGCTGTCCAATGAGATTTTGGACATCTCAGACAAACCATCATAGAACACGCCTATGATAGACCATTCTGAGAGCATATCAGGAGGACATCTCCTGATCAATTGCTTGTATCTTTCCCAAGCTTTATAGAGGGATTCACCTTCTCTTTGTCTGAAGGTTTGAACTTCCACTCTAATTTTGCTCATCCTTTGAGGAGGAAAGAAATTAGCCAGGAAAGCACTAACTAGATTTTTCCAAGAGTCTAGGCTCTCCTTTGGTTGAGAATCTAACCATATCTTAGCTTTGTGTCTTATAGCAAAGGGAAAGTGCATAAGTTTGTAGACCTCAGGACTCACTCTATTAGTCTTGACTGTGTCATAGATTAGCAAGAATTTAGCTAAGAACTGATGTGGATCTTCCATTGGAAGTCCATGAAATTTGCAATTCTGTTGCAGAATAAAGACTAACTAAGGCTTAAGCTCAAAATTGTTAGCTCTAATGGCAGGTACAGAGATACTTCTGCCATGTAAGTCAGAGGTAGGCATGGTGAAGTCGAACCTTTTTTGCCTCTTCTTGAGGTTCGGCCATGTCTTCAACTTCTTGTTCAAAACTTTCTAAAAGGTTTCTTCCGGAGTGTTGTTCTTTGATTTGTTGTAAGCTCCTCCTTAAAGTCCTTTCAGGTTTAGGATCAAGATTAAAGAGAGGTTCTTTATCATGTTCCTAGTCATAAACAAGAAAAGAAGAAAAGAAAGGAAGCTTCTATGCTTGATTTGGGTCTAGAAAACTCCCAGTGAGATGCGAAGAAAGAAGAGGAAGATAGAAAAGTGAAGATGGAAGAAGAGAGAGGAGAATAATTCGAATAAGTAGAAGTAGAGAGGAGAAGAATTAAAAATAGAAAAGATAAATAAGAATTAAAATATTTTTGTTTTTATTTTACTTATTTATTAATTTAGAAAATTAGGTTAATTAATTAAAAATATTTGAAAACTAGTTAATGAATTTTTGAAAATAGAAGAGAGAGGTAGAAGAGAATTTTCGAAAAAATAAAAGAGAAAAGAATTAGTTAGGAAGTTTTGAAAAAGAAGAGAGAGAAAACAACTAACTAATTAAGAAAGATTTGAAAATAAGATAAGAAAGAAGATTAGAAAAAGATTTGAAATTAAAATTTGAAATTAGAAAAGATAAGATAAGAAACTAAAAAGATTTGAAAAAGATTTAATTTTAAAATTTAAAAAGAAAAGATAAGTTTTAAATTAAAAATATTTGAAATTAAAATTTGAAATTTGAATTTGAACTTTAAATTTTGAAAAATGAATTTTGAATTTTGAAATTTAAAATAAGAAAAGATAAGATTTTGAAAAAGATATGATTTTGAAAAGATTTGATTTTTAAAATTTAAAACTAATATAAGATAAGATAAAAATTTTGAAATTAAAATATGAACTTTTTTTGTTAATTTTTCGAAAATTAATTAAAAGACAAGATAGAAAAGATATATATATTTTTTATTTTTTGAATTTAATGAAGAAAGAGAAAAACAAGTAAAAGACACCAAACTTAAAATTTTTAGATCTAATGATTCCTAGTGTGCGAAAATTTGAAGGAAAAACACAAGGGGACACCAAACTTAAAAATTTTAAAATCAAAACAAAAAGAAAAACAAGAACAACTTGAAGATTAGGAAGAACACCAAAAACAAAACTAAAAAAATTCAAAGAACACAAGAACATGCAAAAGACACAAAACTTAAAATTTTCGAAAATTTAAAGAAAACACACAAGAAGACACGAAACTTAAAGATTGACTTAAGACTCAAACAAAAGACACTAATTTCGAAAAACTTTTAGAAAAAGACACCAAAAATTTGAAAAGACTTAACAAGAACACAAATACAAGACTCAAACCAAGAATAAAGATTAAACAAAGAAAAGAAAAAAAATTTGAAAAAGTTTGTAAATGTTTTTCGAAAAAAAGAAGAAGAAAATAAAAAGACTCAATAAAAATTAAAGATAATACCTGATCTAGGGAACAAGATAATACATCAGTTGTCCAAACCCGAACAATCCCTGGCAACGGCGCCAAAAACTTGGTGCACAAATCCCCACACTTTGTACAGCTGTACTAGTAAGTGCACTGGGTCGTCTAAGTAATACCTGAGCGAGTCAGGATCGATCCCACGAGGATTGTGGTTTGAAGCAAGCTATGGTTATCTTGCAGGTCTAAGTCAGGTGGATGGAAGAGTTGGTTTGATTTGAGAGATATGTACTAGGATGATATGTTTACAATGATAATCTTAGAACTTAGATGGATAAGGCTTGGAGTTGCTTTGTCCTTCTGGATTAACTCTGGTCTTACTCTCTTCTTCAATTTTGAATGATTTCATCTATGGCAGGCTGTATGTGATTGATGCTGGTTTGAGCAGCCACCAATACTCCTCCAGATGTGGATCCATTCTGATTGAGGGTGAAGCTCCTGCAGTCCACTCTCCTTAATGATCCTACTCAAAATGCCACATACAAGGTCGAATCTTTCGGATCAGAGAATGCGGTGCCTTTGGATTCTAGCCACTACTACAGAGACCCTAATCTCCTCGTAAATTGGCTGAACTGGTGTCTCGAGAAGTCCCCAACAAAGTCATGGATTAGCCGTCCTAGAGATGTATAATCAAGCCAGCGGTTCAATGCTTTCCACTGAAGTATTCACACGAACCCAAGTAGACACGGGTGGTTGTTAGGCATGCGGTCCTAGTATGATGAGAGGAGCTAGTTGTCATGGACCATCCCATTCACCATGTTGAAGAATGAATATACATATTAGAATTAAATCAAACACAGATTGAAGAGAAACAGTAATACCTTTATTAAATCATAAAACTCAACAGGGCTCCTCCCCTCAACCTAGGAGATTTAGAAACTCATACTGATAGAAAATACAATGTAAAATTCGAACTATGCTGGAAGAGATCCTAAACAAGTGTGATCGTCTCCTTTTAATACTAAACTAATGACAAGTAAGGGTAAAACAGTCTTTTTAGTGCTAAAATCTACTTTTGGGGCCCACTTGATGAGTGTTTGGGCTGAGCTTTGATGATATCCATGTTCTAGGAGGCTTCTAAGGCGTTAAACGCTGGTTAGGGGATCCTCTTTGGGCGTTTGGACGCTGGTCTCTTCTCCTTGGGCACTGGACGCCTGGAAGGGGGTAGGAGGCTGGCATTAGACGCCAGTTTTGGGCCTTCTATTTTGAAACAAAGTATGAACTATTATACATTAATGGAAAGTTCTAGAAATCAACTTTCCATAGCCATTGATAACACTCCAATTGGACTTCTGTAGCTCTAGAAAAGCTCTTTCGATTGCAAGGAGGTCAGATCCGAACAGCATCTGTAGTGCTTTCTCTGTCTCTGAATCAGACTTTTGTTCCAGCTCCTCAATTTCAGCCAGAAAATACCTAAAATTGTATAAAAATACACAAAATCAAAGTAGAATTAAAAAATGTGAATTTAACACTAAAACCTATGAAAACTTAATAAAACTAAACAAAACATACTAGAAACTATATGAAAATGATGCCAAAAAGCGTATAAAATATCCTCTCATCAAGCCTCTTGCCCCATTCCAGGCGTCCAGCGCCCAAAGGAGGAGACCAGCGTCCAAACGCCCAAAGAGGACCCCCTAGCCAGCGTTCAACACCCTAGAGCCTCCTAGCACGTGGAACTCATCATAGCTCAGTCCAAACACTCACCAAGTAGGCCCCAGAAGTGGATTTTAGCACTAAAAGACTGTTTTACCCTTTTTATGTAATCCTTAATCATTAGTTTAGTATTTAAAATAGAAGATCACTCTTTGTTAAGGATCTTCGCCTATCTCTTGCAGCATATTTTGTTTTTCACATTGTATTTTCTATCAGTATGAGTTTTTAAACCTCCTAGGTTGAAGAGAGTGGTGCACGAAAATTACACTCACACTATGTAATTCCGCACAACTAACCAGCAAGTGCACTGGGTCGTCCAAGTAATACCTTACGTGAGTAAGGGTCGAATCCCACGGAGATTGTTGGCTTGAAGCAAGCTATGGTTATCTTATTATTCTTAGTCAGGATACCAATAGAGTTCTTTAGTTTCAATTGTAAAAAGTGAAAGAGCATAAAATAAGTAATTGTTATGCAGTAATGGAGAATGTGTTAGAGTTTTGGAGATGCTTTGTCTTTTAAATCTCTGCTTTCCCCCTGTCTTCTTCTTCACGCACGCAAGGTTCCTCCTATGGCAAGCTGTGTGTTGGTGGATCACCATTGTCAATGGCTACCATCCGTCCTCTCAGTGAAAATGGTCCAAATGCGCTGTCACCGCACGGCTAATCATCTGTCGGTTCTCGATCATGTCGGAATATGATCCATTGATCCTTTTGCGTCTGTCACTATACCAGTTTACGTCGTTTATCTTCGCGCAAAGTATAGACTATTATATATTGCTGGAAAGCCCTGGATTTCTACTTTCCAACCCAATTAAAAGCGCGCCAATTGGACTTCTATAGCTCCAAAAAATCGATTCCGAGTGCAGGGAGGTCAGAATCCAACATCATCAGCAGTCCTTTTTCAGCCTGAATCAGATTTTTGCTCAGCTCCCTCAATTTCAGCCAGAAAATACCTGAAATCATAGAAAAACACACAAACTCATAGTAAAGTCCAAAAATATGAATTTTGCCTAAAAACTAATAAAAATATACAAAAAACTAACTAAAACATACTAAAATCTATATGAAATTACCCCCAAAAAACGTATAAAATATCCGCTCATCAGAGAGGAGCCCTGCTGAGTTTTATGGATTAATAAAAGTACTACTATTCTTTCTCAATTCGTGTTTGATTCTCTATTCTAAGATGTATCTTCGTTCTTCATCAATATGAATGCGTTAAACAGGCATAAGGTTATCACATTCTACATGGGTTCAGAGTGAGTCTTTCATTGGACAATGATGAACCACCAGCTTGATTATACATCTCTTAGACGGCTAGTCCACGACTTCGTTGGGGACTTCTCGAGACACCAGTTCAGCTAAAGTACGGGGGGATTAAAGTCTCTGTGGTAGTGGCTAGAACCAAAGGCGCAACATCCTCTGATCTGGAAGATTCGACCTTCTCTGTGCATTTTGAGTAGGATCACCAAGGAGAATGAACTGTAGGAACTTCAACCTCAATCAAAATGGATCCGCACTCACCCTGGGGTTCAGATCTGGAGGAGTATTGGCGGCTGCTCAAACCAGCGTCAATCACATATAGTCTGCCATAGAAAAAATCATTCACAGTTGAAGAAGAGAGTAAGACCAGAGTTAATCCAGAAGGACAAAGCATCTCCAGGCCTTAACCATCTTATCAGTGCAAACAGGTCAACTTAATTTAGATCTCGTTATTTTCCTTTATGCATTTTAACAATCAAACCTCCTACCTTTCTATCCGCCTGACTAAGATCTACACGATAACCATAGCTTGCTCCAAACCACAATTCTCGTGGGATCGACCCTGACTTGCTCAGGTGTTACTTGGACGACCCAGTGCACTTGCCGGTCTAGTTGTACGAAGTGTGGGAATTTGTGCACCAAGTTTTTGACGCCGTTGCCGGGGATTGTTCGAGTTTGGACAACTGTCGAATTATCTTGTTCCTTAGATTGGGTGTTGTCTTTAATTTTGTATGAGTCCTTTTATTTTTTTCTTCTTCTTTTTTTCAAAAAACATTAAAAAAATTCAAAAATTTGTTTAATATTTATTCTTGGTTTGAGTCTTTTGTTTGTGTTGTTGTTGAAATTTTTGAATTCTTTGAGTCTTTCTTTCTAAAAATTTTCAAATTTAGTTTCTTTTGTTTAATCTTGTGTCAATCTTTAAGTTTGGTGTCTTCTTGTGTCTTTTCTTTAAATTTTCGAAAATTGTGTGTTTGGTTTTCAAAATTTTAAGTTTGGTGTCTTTTTGCATGTTCTTGTTTTCTTTGAATTCTTTGAATTTTGTTCTTGGTGTTCTTCTTGATCTTCAAAGCGTTCTTGTTTTTCTTTTTGTTTTGATCTTAAAATTGTTATGTTTGGTGTCTTTTTGAATTTTTCCTTCTAATTTCACATAGTAGGTGTTTTAGATCTAAAAGTTTTAAGTTTGGTGCCTTTTTGTTGTTTTTCTCTTTCTTCATTAAATTCAAAAATTAAAAAATATTTTTTATATCTTTATTTCAATTAAATTTTTGAAAATTACAATAAAAATTCAGATTTTAATTTTAAATCATTATCTTATCTTAATTTCAAATTTCAAAATTTAAATCTTTTCAAAATAAAATCTTTTAAAAAAATCATATCTTTTTCAAAATCTTATCTTATCTTAATTCAAATTCAATTTTAAATATTCAAATTTTAAAATCAAATCTTTTCCAAAATCAAATTTCATATCTTTATCTTTTTCAAATCTTCTTCAAATATTTTCAAATTCTTATCTTATCTTCTCTTTTCTAACTTCAAATTTTAAAAGCAAATCTTTTTCAAATCTTTAGTTTCTTATCTTATCTTTTCTAAATTCAAATTTTAAATTCAAACATTTTCTAATTTTCTATCTTATCTTAAATTCAAATCATTTCTAATTAGTTACTTATCTTCTCTCTCTTCTTTTTCAAAACTTCTTAACTAATTCTTCTCTCTCTTAATTTTCAAAAATCCTTCCTCTATTTCTCTATATTCTTTTTTGAAATTTATTATTAAATTTTCAATTCCTTTTAAGTAATTAACCTTTATTTTCGGATTTAATTAATAAATAAAATAAAAACAAAAATATTTTAATTCCAATTTACATCTTTTATTCTTTCTCTTCTTCTACCTTTCTTCATCATGAACCCAAATGGGAATGAAGAGTTCAGAAGAACTCTGCGGTCATATACAAACTCCACTGCTGACTTCTATGGAAGAAGTATTAGCATACATCACATCAGAACAAGTAGATTTGAACTAAACCCTCTACTCACGACCTTAGTGCAGCAAAACTGCCATTATTCTGGACTTCCACAGAAAAACCTACTGATTTCTTGGCAGATTTCTTAAAGATTGTTGACACAGTATACAATGAGGGAGTAGACCAAGATGTCTACAGACTATTACTCTTTTCGTTTGCTGTAAAGGACCAAGCAAAGAGGTGGTTGGATAACCAGCCCAAAACTAGCTTAAAAACTTGGAAACAGTTAGTAGACAAGTTTTTGAATCAATACTTTCCTCCAAGAAAGATGACCTAGCTGAGACTGGACATCCATGGCTTCAAACAAGGAGATAATGAATCTCTTTATGATGCTTGGGAGAGGTATAAAAGGATGCTAAGAAAATGCCCCACTGAAATATTTTTAGAATGGGTACAGTTAGACATCTTCTATTATGGACTTTCAGACATGGCTAAAATGTCTCTGGACCACTCTGTTGGTGGTTTCATACATATGAGAAAGACAATTGAAGAGGCTCATAAGCTTATTGAGACAGTTGCCACTAATCAGCATCTGTACTCATCTGCTGAGACTTCTATAAAAGGAGAGGTTAAGGTAATATCTATTGAACCTAAGCCTCCAGAATAGGATGGCCCATTGACTCAGCAATGGCCCATTGACTTAGTAATTACACGCCCTTGCCTAGCAACTACTGGAATTGCAAGAGGCTTTATGAGAAACTCAAGCTTCTAACTGGAATGTAGAAGCCCAGCTGAGTCAAATAAGGCAGCAGTTGTCTAAGCAGATAACAGAGGAATGCCAGGCTATTCAACTGAGGAGTGGGAAATCCTTAACACCCAACCTCAGTACAACAAGAGATAAAAGGAAACAAAGCCAATAGAGGAACACCAGACTAATGTCCAAGACGTCTTTGAGGGCATTGAATGCCTAAAGAAGAATGTCATTAGCGTTCAACGGTATGAAGGGGTATCCATCCCTGGCATTGAACACCCAAAAGGGAATAGTATCAACACCAAGAAGGGGGCAGCAATATGGATGTTGAACGCCCAAGCAAGGGAGGTCAGTTACATACTGATAACAACCCTCCTAAGCAAGCTAGAAACCCTCCTTCCAACACACACAGCACTCAGCCTCCATCAACCAAGATTAATGAGTATAAGGCTAAGATGCCATTTCCTCAGAAACTCTATCAAGAGAAAAAATATAAACAATTTGCCCGCTTTGCAGATTATCTCAGAACATTAGAGATCAAGATCCCTTTTGTAGAGGCTCTTGAGCATGTACCTTCTTATGCTAAGTTCATGAAGGACATTTTGAGTCATAAGAAGGATTGGAGAGAGACAGAAACAATCCTCCTCACTGAAGAGTGCAGTGCAATCATTCAAAACAACTTACCAGAAAAACTTAAGGATCTTGGAAGCTCTATGATACCATGCACTCTAGGTAATGCTTGCACAAGGACATCTCTATGTGACATTGGAGCAAGCATCAACCTAATACCTGCTTTGTTAATAAAGAAGCTTTGTTTGACTGAGGAAGTCAAACCAATCCGCATTTGCGTTGAACTTGCCGATGGTTCTATTAAGATACTGGTGCACGAAATTGTGATCATCAATGGCGCCATCAACATGGTACGCTCAATTACAATCTCAACTCTTTGTCACAACTTCGCACAACTAACGAGCAAGTGCACTGGGTCGTCCAAGTAATAAACCTTACACGAGTAAGGGTCGTTCCCACAGAGATTGTTGGTATGAAGCAAGCTATGGTCATCTTGTAAATCTCAGTCAGGTGGATTCAAATGGTTATGGGGGATTAATGATTAAAAGATGAATAAAACATAAAAATAAAGATAGAGATACTTATGTAATTCATTGGTGAGAATTTCAGATAAGCGTATGGAGATGCTTTGTCCCTTCCGTCTCTCTGCTTTCCTACTGTCTTCATCCAATCCTTCTTACTCCTTTCTATGGCAAGCTGTATGTTGGGCATCACTGTTGTCAATGGCTACAGTCCCATCCTCTCAGTGAAAATGCTCAATGCGCTCTGTCACAGCACGGCTATTCATCTGTCGATTCTCGATCATGTCAGAATAGAATCCAGTGATTCTTTTGCGTCTGTCACTAACACCCCACAATCGCGAGTTTGAAGCTCGTCACAGTCATTCAATCCCTAAATCCTACTTAGAATACCACAGACAAGGTTTAGACCTTCCGGATTCTCAAGAATGGCCGTCAATGGATTCTAGCTTATACCACGAAGATTCTGATTAAGGAATCCAAGAGATATACATTCAAGCCTTGTTTGCATATAGAACGGAGGTGGTTGTCAGGCACGTGTTCATAAGTGAGAATGATGATGAGCATCACATAATCATCACGTTCATCAAGTTCTTGGGTGCGAATGAATATCTTAGAACAAGAAATAAGCTGAATTGAATGGAAAATAGTAGTAATTGCATTAATACTCGAGGTACAGCAGAGCTCCACACCTTAATCTGTGGTGTGTAGAAACTCCACCGTTGAAATTACATAAGTGATAATGGTGATCATTGGCTTCGGCCCCAGAGAGGGAACCAGAAGAACCAAGATGAAAATACAATAGCAAAAGGTCTTATTTATAGAGAACTAGTAGCTTAGGGTTTACAGAAATGAGTAAATGACATCAAAATCCACTTCTGGGCCCACTTGGTGTGTGCTTGGGCTGAGCATTGAAGCATTTTTGTGTAGAGACTTTTCTTGGAGTTAAACGTCTGCTTTTGTGCCAGTTTGGGCGTTTAACTCCCACTTCTGTGCCAGTTCCGGCGTTAAACGTCGAGAATTCTTGAGCTGATTTGGAATGCCAATTTGGGCCATCAAATCTCGGACAAAGTATGGGCTATTATATATTGCTGGAAAGCCCAAAATGTCTACTTTCCAACGCAATTGAGAGCACGTCAATTGGACGTCTGTAGCTCCAGAAAATCCACTTTAAATGTAGGGAGGTCAGAATCTAACAGCATCTGCAGTCCTTTTTCAGCCTCTGAATCAGATTTTTGCTCAGGTCCCTCAATTTTAGCCAGAAAATACCTGAAATCATAGAAAATCATACAAACTCATAGTAAAGTCCAGAAAAGTGAATTTCAAATAAAAACTAATAAAAATATAATAAAAACTAACTAAAACATACTAAAAATATACTAAAAATAATGCCAAAAAGCGTATAAATTATCCGCTCATCAGATACCATCAAGAGTAGTCGAAGACATGATTATCAGTTTTAGACCCTTTGCTTTTCCCACTGACTTTATGGTGTTGGACATCGAAGGGCACAAGAGTGCATCCTTGATTCTAGGGTGACCCTTCCTAGTTACAGGACGGACCCTCATTGATGTTGAAAATGGGGAAGTAACCCTGAGCGTCATTGAGGAAAAGTTCGTACTGAATGCTTTAAAAGCCATGCAGCATCCAAACACCCCAGAGGAATGCATGAGTATTGACCTCATTGATTCCCTAGTGGAAGAAGTAAACATGGCTGAAAGTCTCAAGGAAGGGTTGAATGATATCCTTACTGATGCCCAGCCTGATTTAAAGAATCCTTTGGAAACTCCTAAGGAAAAGGAGAAGCCTCCAAAGCTTGAGCTCAAGCCATTACCATCTTCCTTAAAATATGCATTTCTGGCTGATGAAGATACTTATCCTGTGATCATAAGGTCTGCCTTAGAGCCATAGGAAGAAAAAGCACTAATTCAAGTGCTTAAGACACATAGGACCGCCCTTGGGTGGACTATAAGTGACCTTAAGGGCATTAGCCCAACCCGATGCATGCATAAAATCCTGCTAGAGGATGACGCCAAACCAGTGGTGCAATGCAACCACAAAGGCGACTGAATCCAGCCATGAAGAAAGTAGTGCAGAAGGAAGTCACTAAGCTCTAGGAGCTGGAATTATTTATCACATTTTTGATAGCCCCTGGGTGAGCCCTGTCCAAGTTGTTCCTAAGAAGGGAGGCATGACAGTGGTTCATAATGAAAAGAATGAACTGATTCCTACAAGGACAGTTACAGAGTGGCGTATGTCCATTGACTGTAGAAGGCTCAATAACGCCACCAAGAAGGATCATTTTCCTTTACCATTTATTGACCAAATTCTAGAGAGACTAGCAGGGCATGCATTTTATTGTTTCCTAAATGGATATTCTGGGTGCAATCAAATAGCAGTGGATCCACTGGATCAAGAGAAGACAGTGTTCACATGCCCATGTAGGGTATTTACCTACAGGCAAATGCCCTTTGACTTGTGCAATACACCTTCCATCTTTCAGAGATGTATGTTATCTATCTTCTCTAATATGGTAGAGAAGTTCCTTGAAGTGTTCATGGATGACTTCTCTATCTTTGGAGACTCATTTGACTCCTGCCTTGATCATTTGACCCTAGTTCTGAAAAAGATGTCAAGAAACAAACCTAGTTCTAAACTGGAAAAAATGCCACTTCATGGTGACTGAAGACATTGTTCTTGGGTATCAGATTTCAAACAAGGGAATAGAAGTAGATCAAGCTAAGGTGAAAGTGATTGAATGATTGCCACCATCAACTAATGTCAAGGTAATCAGAAGTTTCCTAGGACATGCAGGATTTTACAGGAGATTTATAAAAGATTTTTCAAAAATTGCAAAATCCCTGTGTAATCTCGTGGCTACTGATGTTCCATTCGTCTTTGACTAAGAATGTCTGCATGCCTTTGAAACCCAAAAAGCCAAGCTTATCACTGCTCCTATCATCTCTGCACCCAACTGGGACTTGCCATTCGAACTGATGTTTGATGCCAGTGAGCATGCCATTGGCGTAGTTCTAGGGCAGAGACATGACAAGCTTCTGTATGTCATTTATTATGCCAGTGGTGTTCTAAATGATGCACAAAAGAATTACACTACTATAAAAAAGGAATTACTTGCAGTGTTATGCCATTGACAAGTTCAAGTCCTACTTAGTAGGATCCAAGGTCATTATCTATACTGACCATGCTGCTCTAAGGTATCTACTCACTAAGCAGGACTCTAAGCCCAGACTTATAAGATGGGTTACTCCTGAAAAAGTTTGATATAGAAATTAGAGATAGAAAATCAAGTGGCTGACCACTTGTTTAGGATTGAACCAGTAGCAGGGACTTCTTCTCCCTCCACTGACATATCCGAAACATTTCCAGATGAGCAACTCTATACCATCCAGACAGCACCTTGGTTTGCAGACATTGCAAATTACAAGGCTATAAGGTTCATTCCCAAGGAGTTTAACAGGCAGCAAGCCCGGAAACTCATGCATGATGCAAAGTATTACCTGTGGAAAGAGCCATATCTCTTTAAGAGATGCTTGGATGGAATAATTCGCGCTGCGTGTCTGAAAAAGAGGCACAGAGAATCCTATGGCATTGCCATGGCTCAAACTATGGAGGATACTTTGGAGGTGAGCAGACAGCCACCAAGGTTCTCCAAAGTGGCTTCTATTGGCCCACTCTCTTTAAGGACTCTAGAGAGTTTGTTCGTAACTGTGATAGTTTTCAACGGGTTGGTAACCTCCCTTATGATCACGACATGCCTCAACAAGGAATCTTAGAGATTGAGTTGTTTGACGTATGGGGTATAGATTTCATCAGACCCTTCCCACCTTCATAGACAAACACCTACATCCTTGTGTCAGTAGACTATGTGTCTAAATGAGTTGAAGCAATAGCATCACCTACTAATGACACCAGAGTAGTAATTAAGTTCCTCCAAAAGAACATCTTCAGCAGATTTGGTGTCCCTAGGACACTAATTAGTGATGGAAGTACTCATTTCTGCAACAGACATCTGGATTCTGTCTTAAGCCATTATGGAGTTCACCAAAAAGTAGCACCACCGTATCATCCCCAAACAAATGGGTAAACTGAAGTCTCAAATAGAGAACTAAAGCGAATCCTAGAGAGGACAGTAAGCGCCTCTAGAAAGGATTGGGCTAGAAAGCTTGATGATGCTCTATGGGCATACAAAACTGCTTTCAAAACCCCTATTGGAACCTCACTATATCAGCTGGTATATGGGAAATCCTGTCATTTTCCAGTGGAACTAGAACACAAGGCCTATTGGGCCACTAGATTTCTCAACCTTGATGCTAAAGCAGCAGGAGAAAAATGGCTACTCCAACTAAATGAGTTGGATGAATTCAGCCTAGCTGCATTCAAAAATGCTAAGATTTATAAAGAAAAAGTAAAAAAGTGGAGAAGGGATCATGAACAGCGCTTAAACAGAGACAGAATAATGCAGAACAGCAAACAGAATACCCTGGAGAAGGGATCTCCCTAGCGTTAAACGCCAGAAAAGAGTAAAAATTTGGCATTCAAATGCCCATAGAGTTAGCAAGTCTGGCGTTGAACGCCAGCCAGGGAGCCTGGCAGGGCATTCAAATGCCTAGAAAGAAGGGCAGTATGACGTTGAACGCCATAATGGGTGCCATTCTGGGCGTTCAACGCCCAGCAAGTAGAGCAGCAGCGTTAAACGCCAGAATGCAGTCATTCTTGGCGTTTAAATGCCAACATGACAGTAACGACACCCAATATGCTAAGTTTGAATTTTTCACACTAGAAATACGATTGGCATTGCAAGTATAGTCCAAACCCAACTATTGAGCATTAATCAAATTGTTAATTCAAATAATGTCACTATTTAAAACCAATTCAATTCCAGGAGTGTCTAATTCCTGGGTAGTCTCCTAAGGACAATTGAGATCAATGAGTGTATAATTCCGGTTGTGGTGATCAAGGGGTTTTCAATGAAGAGATAAACATATAAAGACATAAAAAACATTCAAAATTGCAATAAATGAACTGATAAAGAAATTAAAGAACTATGTAATATAAACAAGTAAGGTATAAAAAGGACTAATGTAAATGTGTATGAAAAATTTAAAGCATAAATGGGATCTTGGCTTGGAATGAGCTAAGAGTCCTTTCCTTGTTGGAACCACAACTATGACAATTATAATGGATTAATCTCACTTGATTAACTCTCACATCGGAGAGTAAGTTAAATGAGCATAAGTGTTCTTAACCCACAAATCCTAAATTGCTTGCTAATTATCTTAGCAACAAATTAGCGTTAATAGGAACAAGAACAATTAACAATCCAAGACTTGACACTAAATATTGGACATTCCAACTCTAGGAATCCAATTGCTCATCTTTCCCAGGCCAAGAGCTAGAAATTTTGCCTAAAACCATGATTGGCATTTTGTCAAACACTTGGTAGGCAAAAACATCAAACATGGGAAAATTGAGAAAAGGCTTGAAACTAAAAGCAACACATGATCTCAAACAACAATAATAACTCAAGAAAGCATATAACAATCATCATTCATCAAATTCATCAACAAGAAATTAAGATTGCAAAAGAGAAGTAAAATTGAAGTATAACTTGAATTATAAGAAAGAGTAAGAGCAATGTAGCTAAAAAGAGTAATAACAAAGAGATACTTACAATGGAAGCTAGCGAAATCCAAGTTCAAAAATGGAAATGGCACTTGAATGTAAAACCCTAGTATAAACCCTAATAGAGATGACAAAAAACTTAGAGAAAAACTACCGTAAAGCTTTCTACTCCTACTCCTAAACTACACTAATGTTATGCTATAGTATGGTCTTCATTTTCCCTTCATTATGAGCTAAATGGCTTCAGAAATGGGCTTCCAATCCACCTAAATTGCGAGTCACGTGCTATTTTAATGAAGGCATGTGCGGACACCTGTGCATACGCACAGATGTGTGCGCACACACACTTTGCCAAAATCTCTTCCTGTGCGTACGCACAAGGATTTGTGCGCATGCACAATTGGCGATGCTCAAATGGATTCCCGACGTGCACGAAACGGCTCACGCGCATGCGTGGGTTTGTTTTGACGGTTGTGCGTACACACGCAAGTCTGTGTGTACGCACACATTACTGTGCACTTCTCTGATTCTTCATGCTTCCTCCACTTTGCATGCTCCTCTTCCATTCTCCCTAAGCCATTCTTGCCTTATGATGACATGCCATCATACCATGTTTTTCTATGCTTTTTCACATAAGAAATTAATGATTAATGCTTAATTGTTGAGTATTTTTGTGCTTAAAGAGCATATTTCTTTGATCTTTTGATTTTATAAATTTTGTAGGAAATAAGTGGAAAAAGAAGCAAAATAGCACAAAATCAGCTCAAAAGAAGAAAAGAAGAATTTTGGGGCACATTTTAGAGTTTAGACACACTTTGGAGCCTTAGGCCACACTTTTAAAAGCGTGGCCCATGACTAAATCAAGAAAGCATGCTTTGTTTGACAATCAGCGCTCATTTGCCAAGGGAACGCTACGCTCACTAAGGGAGCGTTTTTGTGGATTTTCAGCTTGGAAGCAAGCTTTTTGCTGTCCGTACGTGTTGAGGAGCGCTCACTAAGTTAACTTGGTGCTCACGAAGTTAACTTGGCGCTAACAGCACGACCATGCCTTATTCAAAGGATCATAACTTGAGCTACAGATGTCCAATTAATGCGCTTCAAGTTGAGTTGGAAAGCTGACATTCAGAGCTTTCCAATGATATATAATAATCTATATTTGGCATGAAATTAAAGCACAAGTGATAGAAATCTTTAAGGCCTAAAAGCACTCATTAAGGCACCACGCTCAGCAACACATTTGTAGTAGCGCTCAATTCCAAAGTGAGCGCCACGCTCACTAAGCCAACTTTTTTGGGCTTTTCTAGTTTCGAAGCAAGATTGTACCATTCGTACACAAGGTGCAGTGCTTAAAATTGTAACGTAGCGCTTACTAGAAGGGCGCTAATTGAAGGGAGAAGCGCACCAAAGGAGCAGTGCTGGAATAACAAGCGTAGCGCTCACTAAGAGAGCGTTGGCTAGTGAAGAAAATGTGCACGAGAAATGCACGCACGGTCAAGCCAACGGGGCGCTTACTTTGTGAACTGAGCGTTTCACTGGAGGCACACCCAAACACCATCCTGACCCACTTCATACAAGGCCAAACCAACAAAAGCCCCAAAGCAAGCAGAGCCCAATTGACATCACTCAAAGGCACAAAGATCATCTAAAATAGGAATTTTGCATTTAATTGTAATTTGTTTTCAATTTCAATTTCATTTTCATTTTGTAAAAGCCTATATAAAGGCATCAATTTCATTTCATTGGGGGAGATCAGTTAGGCTGCTAGGCAGTAGTAGGAGTAGGATTAGGAATAGAATAGAAGGCTCTCTTTGATACACTTTTATTTTTCTGCACTTTCTATATTTCAATCTTGAATTCAGTTTATGAAATTTCAATTTCTACAATCCTCTGCTATAATTTCCTTTTCTGTAATTTTACCTTTCTGTTCATGTTCAACAGTCTGATTTAAACTTTCCTGAAATTTTAAATATTCTGCAATTGTTCTGAGTTTTAATTTACTGCTTCATTTAATTTTCCATCACCCGATTCCCTTTACATTTGCTGTAATTTACTTTTCTTGCCCTTTAAGCTTCCGTTGATTTATATTCTGCAATTTACAGTTCTCTGCAATTTACTTTCTATTGCTCAATTTCACTCAATTCACCACTGTTAGCTTGACTAAAGTAATCACCTCACTAAAGTTGCTTGATCCATCAATTCCTGTGGGATCGACCTCACTCTTGTGAGTTATTACTACTTGATGCGACCCGGTACACTTGCCGGTGTGTTTGTGTGGAATTGATTTCCCTCATCAAGTTTTTGGCACCGTTTCCGGGGATTGATTTAGATCGACAATGATTAAGTGGGTGAGAAGTCTAGATTAAGCATTTTCTTTGTTTTTGTCCTTTTAATTTTCTATTTTAGGCTGATGCCAAGGTGTTTAAGTTATTGCCTCACTAAAAAATTCTAATCTGTGACATGAATTTTGATTTTCATTGGTGATTGTGTTTTATAAAATTAATGGAGTTTAACTCATCTTTTAATCAAACAAATTTCATGGGATACTACCCGCCACCACAATATGATTCAATTCATTATCCTAATAGTGGCTGGGAGTATAACCAAGAATTAACAGATTATAAGCAACCCAATCAACGGGGATATGTGGTGCACGGATTTGTGATCATCAACAATGGCTCCAAAGACTTGGTAGCTCTCTCACACGTGAATCATACTTAGTCACAACTCCACACAACTAACCAGCAAGTGCACTGGGTCGTCCAAGTAATACCTTACGTGAGTAAGGGTTGATCCCACAGAGATTGTTGGTATGAAGCAATCTATGGTCATCTTGTAAATCTCATTCAGGCAGATAATAATTGGCTATGGGAAATATAAAGAGATACTTGCTTAAATAATAAAGGATAGAAATACTTATGTAAATTAATGGTGGGAATTTCAGATAAGCGTATGGAGATGCTTGTCCCTGTTGAATCTCTGCTTTCCTAATGCTTTCATCAAATCCTTCTTACTCCTTTCCATGGCAAGCTGTATGTAGGGCATCACTGTTGTCAATGGCTACATCCCATCCTCTCAGTGAAAATGGTCCAAATGCTTTGTCACAACACGCCTAATCATCTGTCGGTTCTCAATCAAGCTGGAATAGAATCCCGTGATTCTTTTGCGTCTGTCACTAACGCCCAGCCTTCAAGAGTTTGAAGCTCATCACAGTCATTCAATCCTGGAATTCTACTCGGAATACCACAGACAAGGTTAGACTTTTCGGATTCCCATGAATGCCGCCATCAATTCTAGCTTATACCACGAAGATTCTGATTAAGGAATCCAAGAGATATGCGCCCGGTCTAAGGTAGAACGGAAGTGGTTGTCAGTCACGTGCGTTCATAGGTGAGAATGATGATGAGTGTCACGAATCATCACATTCATCAAGTTGAAGTGCAACGAATATCTTAGAACAGGAATAAATCGAATTGAATAGAAAATAATAGTAATTGCATTGAAACTTGAGGTACAGCAGAGCTCCACACCCTTAATCTATGGTGTGTAGAAACTCCACCGTTGAAAATACATAAGTGAAAGGTCCAGACATGGCCGAATGGCCAGCCCCCATGATCTGAGAACTAAACGTCCCAAGATGTCTAATACAATAGAAAACTATCCTATTTATACTAGACTAGCTACTAGGGTTTACAAGAGTAAGTAATTGATGCATAAATTCACTTCCAGGGCCCACTTGGTGTATGTTTGGGCTGAGCTTGATCTATCCACGAGCTGAGGCTTCTCTTGGAGTTGAACGCCAAGTTGTAACGTGTTTTGGGCGTTCAACTCCGGTTCATGACATGTTTCTGGTGTTTGACTCCAGACAGCAACATAGAACTGGCGTTGACCGCCAGTTTACGTCATTTATTCACGAATAAAATATAAACTATTATATATTGCTGGAAAGCTCTGGATGTCTACTTTCCAACGCCATTGAAAGCACGCCATTTGGAGTTCTGTAGCGCCAGAAAATCTATTTCGAGTGCAGGGAGGTCAGATTCCAACAGCATCAGCAGTCCTTTGTCAGCCTCCTATCAGAGTTTTGCTCAGGTCCCTCAATTTCAGCCAGAAAATACCTGAAATCACAGAAAAATACACAAACTCATAGTAAAGTCCAGGAATGTGAATTTAGCATAAAAACTGATGAAAACATCCCTAAAAGTAACTAGATCATACTAAAAACTACCTAAAAACAATGCCAAAAAGCGTATAAATTATCCGCTCATCACAACACCAAACTTAGGTTGTTGCTTGTCCCCAAGCAACTGAAAATCAATTAGGATAAAAATAAGAGAATATACTATAAATTCCAAAATATCAATGAGTATTAACTCTAATTAGATGAGCGGGACTTGTAGCTTTTTGCTTCTGAACAGTTTTGGCATCTCACTTTTTCCTTTGAAGTTTAGAATGATTGGCTTCTCTAGGAACTTAGAATTTCGGATAGTGTTATTGATTCTCCTAGTTAAGAATGTTGATTCTTGAATACAGCTACTTTTATGAGTCTTGGCTGTGGCCCTAAGCATTTTGTTTTCCAGTATTACCACCAGATACATAAATGCCACAGACACATGACTGGGTGAACCTTTTCAGATTGTGACTTAGCTGTGCTAGAGTCCCCAGTTAGAGGTGTCCAGAGCTCTTAAGCACACTCTTTTTGCTTTGGATCACGACTTTAACCACTCAGTCTCAAGCTTTTCACTTGGACCTGCATGCCACAAGCACATGGTTAGGGACAGCTTGATTTAGCCGCTTAGGCCCGGATTTATTTCCTTGGGCGCTCCTATCCATTGATGCTCAAAGCCTTGGATCCTTTTTTACCCTTGCCTTTTGGTTTTAAGGGCTATTGGCTTTTTCTGCTTGCTTTTTCTTTTTCTTTCTGAATTTTTTTTCGCCAAATTTTTTTCCGCAAGCTTTTGCTTTTTCACTACTTTTTCTTGCTTAAAGAATCAATTGCATGAATTTTCAGATTATCAATAACATTTCTCTTAGTTCTTCATTCTTTCAAGAGCCAACAATTTTAACATTCATAAACAACAAGATCAAAAATATGCAATGTTAAGCATTCATTCAGAAAAACAGAAAGTATTGTCACCACATCAATATAATTAAACTAAATTCAAGGATAATTTCGAAATTCATGTACTTCTTGTTCTTTTGAATTAGAAACATTTTTCATTTAAGAGAGGTGAAGGATTAATGGAATTATTCATAGCTTTAAGACATAGTTACTAACTACTAATGATCATGAAGTAGAGACACAAAACATGGATAAACATATAACATAAAAACCGAAAAGCAGAGAAAATAAAAACAAAGAATAAGTCCACCTTTGTGAGGGTGGCGCCTTCTTGAAGGACCAATGGTGCTCTTTGAGTTCCTCTATATCTCTTCCTTGCCTTTGTTGCATGATCCTTAATGACTTTGGTGCTCCTATTCTTAGTTGCTCCCAATAATTGTATGGAGGAAAATTTATCCCTTGAGGCATCTCAGGGATTTCTTGATGAGGTTCTGAGTGGGCTTTCTTGATGTGCAGTCAAATGCTTTATTACTGAGCTATGGACCCTTGAGATGAATCTCTCCATCTCCCATGGAAGCTTTTGTCTTCCCTTTTCTCTCTTTTTTTTTTTTGAGGTTTCTCTTGCCTTAGGTGCCATTAATGGTTATGGAAAAACAAAAAAGCTATGCTTTTACCACACCAAACTTAGAATGTTGCTCGCCCTCGAGCAAAGAAGAAAGAATAGAAGAAGAAGAAGAAGATATGGAGGAGATGGAGGGATGTGTGTATTTGGCTATATGGGTGGGATTGGCTAGGAAAAAGATGGATGGATGTGAGTGGTGAATGGAAAACAGAAGGGATGACCATGAATGGAGAGAGAGAGAGAGAGGGCGAGGTAGGTAGGGATCCTGTGAGGTCCACAGATCCTGAGGTGATCCTGTGGGGTCCACAGATCTTGAGGTGTCAAGGATATACATCCCTGCACCAATTAGGCATGTAAAATGCCTTTGCATGCAATTCTGGCATTTAAACGCTGAAGTGATGCACGTTCTGGGCATTCAACGCCCATGTGCAGCATGTTTCTGGCGTTGAACACCAGTTCCATGCTTGTTTCTGGCGTTCAGCGCCAGATCCATACTCTGTTCTGGCGTTGAACGCCAGCCAGATGCACCTTACTGGCGTTTAAACGCCAGTAAGTCCTTCCTCCAGGGTGTGATTTTTCTTCTGCTGTTTTTTATTCTGTTTTTAATTTTAATAATTTTTTTTCATGACTCCACATGATCATGAACCTAATAAGACACAAAATAACAATAAAATAAAATTAAAATTAGATAAATAAAAATTGGGTTGCCTCTCAATAAGCGCTCTTTTAATGTCATTAGCTTGACAATGGGCTCTCATGGAGCCTCACAGATATTCAGAGCATGATGAGGGCCTCCCAACACCAAACTTAGAGTTTGAATGTGGGGGCTTCTCAACACCAAACTTAGAGTTTGGTTGTGGCCTCCCAACACCAAACTTAGAATTTGACTGTGGGGGCTCTTTTTGACTCTGTACTGAGAGAAGCTTTTCATGCTTCCTCTCCATGGTTGCAGAGGGAGGTCCTTGAGCTTTAAACATAAGGTAGTCCCCATTCATTTGAAGGACTAATTCTCCTCTGTTAACATCAATCACTGCACCTGCTGTGGCTAGGAAAGGTCTTCCAAGGATGATGCATTCATCCTCTTCCTTCCTAGTGTCTAAGATTATGAAATCAGCAGGGATGTAAAGGCCTTCAACTTTTACTAACACGTCCTCTACTAATCCATAAGCTTGTCTTACTGACTTGTCTGCCAATTGTAATGAGAATAAGGCAGGCTGTACCTCAATAATCCCCAATTTCTCCATTACAGAGAGTGGCATAAAATTTATGCCTGACCCCAGGTCACACAGAGCCTTGTTAAAGGTCATGGTGCCTATGGTACAGGGTATTAATAATTTACTAGGATCTTGTTTCTTTTGAGGTAGAGTTTGCTGAACCCATGTATCAAGTTCACTAATGAGCAAGGGAGGTTCACCTTCCCAAGTCTCATTACCAAATAACTTGGCATTCAGCTTCATGATAGCTCCTAGATATTGAGCAACTTGCTCTCCAGTTACATCTTCTTCAGAGGAAGAATAATCTTCAAAGCTCATGAATGGCAGAAGGAGATTTGATGGAATCTCTATAGTCTCTATATGAGCCTCAGATTCCTTTAGGTCCTCAATAGGGAAGTCCTTCTTGTTTGAGAGATGTCCCAGGAGGTCTTCCTCACTAGGATTTTCGTCCTTCTCCTCCCTTGTGCATTCGGCCATATTGATTACATCAATGGCCTTGCACTCTCCCTTTGGATTCTCTTCTGTATTGCTTGGGAGAATACTGGGAGGAGTTTCAATGACTCTCTTGCTCAGCTGGCCCACTTGTGCCTCCAAATTTCTAATGGAAAATCTTGTTTCACTCATGAAACTTAAAGTGGCTTTAGACAGATCAGAGACTAAGTTTTCTAAATTAGAAAGGCTCTGCTCAGAATTCTCTGTCTGTTGCAGAGAAGATGATGGAAAAGGCTTGTTATTGCTGAGCCTGTTTCTTCCACCATTATTAAAGCCTTATTGAGGCTTTTGTTGATCCTTCCATGAGAAATTTGGATGATTTCTCCATGATGAATTATAGGTGTTTCCATAAGGTTCACCCATGTAATTAACCTCTGCCATTGCAGGGTTTTCAGGATCATAAGCTTCTTCAGAAGCTGCCTCTTTAGTACTGTTGGATGCATTTTGCCATCCATTCAGACTTTGAGAAATCATGTTGACTTGCTGAGTCAACACTTTGTTCTGAGCCAATATGGCATTCAGAGCATCAATTTCAAGAACTCCCTTCCTCTGAGGCGTCCATTATTCACGGAATTCCTCTCAGAAGTGTACATGAATGGTTATTTGCAACCATGTCAATAAGTTCTTGAGCTTTTGCAGGCGTTTTCTTTAGGTGAATGGATCCACCTATAGAATGGTCTAATGACATTTTGGAAACCTCAGATAGACCATAATAGAATATATCTAATATGGTCCATTCTGAAAACATGTCAGAAGGACACTTTTTGGTCATCTGTTTGTATCTTTCCCAAGCTTCATAGAGGGATTCACAATCTTTTTGCTTGAAGGTCTGAACATCCACTCTAAGCTTGCTCAGCTTTTGAGGAGGAAAAAATTTATCCAAGAAAGTCGTGACCAGCTTATCCCAGGAGTCCAGGCTATCTTTAGGTTGTGAGTCCAACCATGTTCTAGCTCTGTCTCTTACAGCAAAAAGGAAAAGCATGAGCCTGTAGACTTCAGGATCTACTCCATTCGTCTTTACAGTCTCACAAATCTGCAAGAACTCAGTTAAAAACTGGTAAGGATCTTCAGATGGAAGTCCATGAAACTTGCAGTTCTGTTGCATTAGAGCAACTAATTGAGGTTTCAGCTCAAAATTGTTTGCTCTAATGGCAGAAATTGAGATGCTTCTTCCATCAAATTTGGAAGTTGGTTTAGTGAAATCACCAAGCATCCTCCTTGCATTATTGTTGTTGGGTTCGGCTGCCATCTCCTTTTCTTGTTCGAAAATTTCAGAAAGGTTGTCTCTGGATTGTTGTAATTTAGCTTCTCTTAATTTCCTCTTCAGAGTCCTTTCAGGTTCAGGATCAGCTTCAACAAGAATGTCTTTTTCCTTGTTCCTGTTCATATAGGGAAGAAGAGAACAAGAAAAGAAAGAAGAATCCTCTATGTCACAGTATAGAGATTCCTTTATGTTAGTAGAAGAAGAAAGGGAATAGGAGTGAAGAAGAATGAATAGGTAGGGGCAGTGATTTGAGATGAAGAGAGGTGAAGAGAAGTGTTAGTAAATAATTAAATAAATAAAAAGAGATGAGAGAGGGAGAAATTCAAAAATAATTTTGAAAAGGAGTTAGATGATTTTCGAAAATAAAAGATAAGATAGAATTAAAATTAAAACAATTAATTAATTAAAAAGAATTTTTGAAAAAGGGATGAGATATTTTCGAAAATTAGAGAGGGAAAAGTAGTTAGGTGGTTTTGAAAAAGATAAGAAACAAACAAAAAGTCAAATAGTTAGTTGAAAAAGATATTAAAATCAAATTTGAAAAGATAAGAAGATAAGAAGTTAGATAAGATATTTTGAAATTAAATTTTTGAAAAAGATATGATATAAAAGATAAGATAAGATAGATTTAATTTTTAAAATTAAAATTAATTACTTAACTAACAAGAAATTAAAAGATAAGATTCTAGAATTTAAGGATTGAACCTTTCTTAACAAGAAAATAACAAACTTCAAAATTTTGAATCAATCATATTAATTGTTAGCATAATTTTCGAAAATTTGAAAGAAAATTAAGAAAAAGATTTTTGAAAAATAATTTTCAAAATTTTCGAAAAAATAGAAAAAATGAAAAAGATATGATTTTTGAAAAAGATTTTGAAAAGATAAGATTTTTAAAATTGAAAATTTGACTTGACTTACAAGAAATAACTAATTTTAAAAATTTTTGACTAAGTCAACTCAAATTTTCAAAATTTTGGAGATAAATAAGGAAAAGCTATTTTTTTATTTTTGAATTTTTAACGATGAGAGAGAAAAACACAAAAGTGACCCAAAACATGAAAATTTTGGATCAAAACACAAGATGCATGCAAGAACACTATGAATGTCAAGATGAACACCAAGAACACTTTGAAGATCATGATGAACATCAAGAACATAGTTTTGAAAAAATTTTTAATGCAAAGAAAACATGCAAGACACCAAACTTAGAAATCTTTAATGCATGGACTCTAACAAACGAAAAATGCATATGAAAAATAACAAACAACACAAAACAAGAAAACATCAAGATCAAACAAGAAGACTTACCAAGAACAACTTGAAGATAATGAAGAACACTATGAATGCATGAATTTTCGAAAAATGCAAGAAAAATTTTTAAAGCATGCAATTGACACCAAACCTAAAAATTGACTCAAGACTTAAACAAGAAACACAAGATATTTTTGGTTTTTATGATTTTATGAATTTTTTGTATTTTTATTATTATTTTTTTTTCGAAAATGTTCATTTAAAAAAAAATAAAGAAAAATTTTGAAAAAAATTTTGAAAACTTTTTGAAAAGAAAATTACCTAATCTGAGCAACAAGATGAACCGTCAGTTGTCCATACTCGAACAATCCCTGGCAACGGTGCCAAAAGCTTGGTGGACGGAATTTGTGATCATCAACAATGGCTTCAAAGACTTGGTAGCTCTCTCACACGTGAATCACACTTAGTCACAACTCCGCACAACTAACCAGCAAGTGCACTGGGTCGTCCAAGTAATACCTTACGTGAGTAAGGGTCGATCCCACGGAGATTGTTGGTATGAAGCAATCTATGGTCATCTTGTAAATCTCATTCAGGCAGATAATAATTGGTTATGGGAAATATAAAGAGATACTTGCTTAAATAATAAAGGATAGAAATACTTATGTAAATTAATGGTGGGAATTTCAGATAAGCGTATGGAGATGCTTGTCCCTGTTGAATCTTTGCTTTCCTAATGCTTTCATCCAATCCTTCTTACTCCTTTCCATGGCAAGCTGTATGTAGGGCATCACTGTTGTCAATGGCTACATCCCATCCTCTCAGTGAAAATGGTCCAAATGCTCTGTCACAGCACGGCTAATCATCTGTCGGTTCTCAATCAGGCTGGAATAGAATCCCGTGATTCTTTTGCGTCTGTCACTAACGCCCAGCCTTCAGGAGTTTGAAGCTCATCACAGTCATTCAATCCTGGAATCCTACTCGGAATACCACAGACAAGGTTAGACTTTTCGGATTCCCATGAATGCCGCCATCAATTCTAGCTTATACCACGAAGATTCTGATTAAGGAATCCAAGAGATATGCGCCCGGTCTAAGGTAGAACAGAAGTGGTTGTCAGTCACGCACGTTCATAGGTGAGAATGATGATGAGTGTCACGGATCATCACATTCATCAAGTTGAAGTGCAATGAATATCTTAGAACAGGAATAAATCGAATTGAATAGAAAATAATAGTAATTGCATTGAAACTTGAGGTACAACAGAGCTCCACACCCTTAATCTATGGTGTGTAGAAACTCCACCGTTGAAAATACATAAGTGAAAGGTCCAGACATGGCCGAATGGCCAGCCCCCATGATCTGAGAACTAAACGTCCCAAGATGTCTAATACAAAAGAAAACTATCCTATTTATACTAGACTAGCTACTAGGGTTTACAAGAGTAAGTAATTGATGCATAAATTCACTTCCAGGGCCCACTTGGTGTATGTTTAGGCTGAGCTTGATCTATCCATGAGCTGAGGCTTCTCTTGAAGTTGAACGCCAAGTTGTAACGTGTTTTGGGCGTTCAACTCTGGTTCGTGACGTGTTTCTGGCGTTTGACTCCAGACAGCAACATGGAACTGGCGTTGAGCGCCAGTTTATGTTGTCTAATCACGAATAAAGTATGGACTATTATATATTTCTGGAAAGCTCTGGATGTCTACTTTTTAACGCCGTTGAGAGCGCGCCATTTGGAGTTTTGTAGCTCCAGAAAATCTATTTCGAGTGCAGGGAGGTCAGATTCCAACAGCATCAGCAGTCCTTTGTCAGCCTCCTATCAGAGTTTTGCTCAGGTCCCTCAATTTCAGCCAAAAAATACCTGAAATCACAAAAAACACACAAACTCATAGTAAAGTCCAGGAATGTGAATTTAGCATAAAAACTAATGAAAACATCCCTAAAAGTAACTAGATCATACTAAAAACTACCTAAAAATAATGCCAAAAAGCGTATAAATTATCCGCTCATCAATATGCTTCAGAAAATGATCAAGAAAATTTCATGAGATATTGCCCACCACCATAAGATGATTTAGGTCATCATCCTCATGGTATCTGAGAGTATCAACAGGAATGAGAAAGTATGAACAATCAAGTGAAATGAACTACTTCGCAGAGCCACAAAGTGACTCATACTGTTATGACATGCACACAAATGATGGCTAGGAAGGGAATTGCAATGATTCACATTCTAATCATTCAAAGACATTATCACTTGATTATGTTGTCAGTACATACGTGGAAGATTGTTCCTCCATGCCACAAAATAATCCACACTGTGATGAATTCAACAATCACTCAAGTTGTGGGTGGGAGGATCAAAACCAAACAGCATTTAATAGTTCATACTCCACTCATCGAGAGACATCATCACTGGAGTGTGCTTTCAATAAATTCATGCAAGATTGTCCCCCAATGCCACAAGATGATCCATACTGTGATGAATTCAATAATTCTTCAAGTAGTGCTTGGGAGGATCAAAATCAGAGAGCACTCAATGTGTCATACCCCATTAATCAAGAGCCATCATCGCTTGAGCAATCCCTAAACTCATTTATGCTAAATTGTCCAACCTCACCTCCCAGTTTCTCATGTGAAAATTCTTCATCACTTAATGATGCTTTAATACAAAGTTTCCTCCACGATCCATACCAACCACAAAATTCATTCCACAATTCATAAAATTCATTCCATGACATCACCAAAACACATTCATGCCCACAAAATTACTCTCAACCTTCATCTCTTGAGCTAACATTTGAACAATACCTACAAACATCCATAGACTCTTGGAAAGAGCAAGAAACTCTCTGCAATAAGATGGATGGATATTTGGAGCAAGTGGTGCACGAATTTGTGATCCGCACAACTAACCAGCAAGTGCACTGGGTCGTCCAAGTAATACCTTACGTGAGTAAGGGTCGATCCCACGGAGATTATTGGTTTGAAGCAAGCTATATTTATTTTATTAATCTTAGTCAGGAGGCCAATAAGATTATTTGGATTTAATTGTAAGAAGTCAAAGTGTTTAAAATTATTAGAAAAATAAAAGAGAATCAAATCGTTACTTGGTGTGCAGTAATGAAAAATATGTTGGAGTTTTGGAGATGCTTTGTCCTTTGAATTTCTACTTTTCCTTGAAGTCCTCTTCCCACACGCAGGGTCACTTCCATGGCAGGCTCTATGTAGGGTGTCACCGTTGTCAATGGCTACCTCCCATCCTCTCAGTGAAAACGTTCCTATGCTCTGTCACAGCACGGCTAATCATCTGTCGGTTCTCAATCAGGTTGGAATAGAATCCATTGATTCTTTTGCGTTTGTCACTAACGCCCAGCCTTCAGGAGTTTGAAGCTCGTCACAGTCATTCAATCCCAGAATCCTACTCGGAATACCACAGACAAGGTTTAGACTTTCCGGATTCTCATGAATGCCGCCATCAATCCGGCCTATACCACGAAGATTCTGATTAAGGAATCTAAGAGATACTCATTCAATCTGATGTAGAACGGAGGTGGTTGTCAGGCACACGTTCATGGATTGAGAAAGGTGATGAGTGTCACGGATCATCACCTTCTCCATAATTAAGCGCGAATGAACATCTTAGATAAGAACAAGCGTGTTTGGATGGAAAACAAAGTAATTGTATTAATTCATCGAGACGCTGCAGAGCTCCTCACCCCCCAACAATGGAGTTTAGAGACTCATGCCGTCAAAAAGTATGTAATTTAGATCTGAAAATGTCATGAGGTACAAAATAATTCTCTAAAAGTTGTTTAAATAGTAAACTAGTAACCTAGGTTTACAGAATATGAGTGAACTAAGATAATTGGTGCAGAAATCCACTTCTGGGGCCCACCTGGTGTGTGCTGGGGCTGAGACTAAAGCTATCCACGATTAGAGGCTTTTCTTGGAGTTGAACTCCAAGTTATGATGTGTTTTGGGCGTTCAACTCCGGATCATGACGTTTTTCTGGCGTTTAACTCCAGACAGCAGCATGTACTTGGCGTTCAACGCCAAGTTACGTCGTCTATCTTCGCGCAAAGTATGGACTATTATGTATTGCTGGAAAGCCCTGGATGTCTACTTTCCAACGCCGTTGAGAGCGCGCCAATTGGACTCATGTAGCTCCAAAAAATCTATTTCGAGTGCAGAGAGGTCAGGATCCAACAGCATCAGCAGTCCTTTTTCAGCCTAACTTAGATTTTTGCTCAGCTCCCTCAATTTCAGCCAGAAAATACCTGAAATCACAGAAAAACACACAAACTCATAGTAAAGTCCAGAAATATGATTTTTGCCTAAAATCTAATAACATTTAACTAAAAACTAATTAAAACATGCTAAAATCTACATGAAATTACCCCCAAAAAGCGTATAAAATCTCCGCTCATCACAACACCAAACTTAAACTGTTGCTTGTCCTCAAGCAACTAGATAAATAAAATAGGATGAAAGAAATTAAGAAGTAATAATATCTACGAGTTTTAAATGGAGCTCAGATTCTTTTTAGATGAGCGGGGCTTGTAGCTTTTTGTTTCTGAACAGTTTTGGCTTCTCCCTTTATCCTTTGAATTTCTGAATGATTGGCATCCATAGGAACTCAGAATTCAGATAGTATTATTGATTCTCCTAGTGTAGTATGTTGATTCTTGAACACAGTTATTTTATGAGTCTTGGCCGTGGCCCTAAGCACTTTGTTTTCCAGTATTACCACCAGATACATAAATGTCCAGACACATGACTAGGTGAACCCTTTCAGATTGTGACTCAGCTTTGCTAGAGTCCCCAGTCAGAGGTGTCCAGAGCTCTTGAGCACACTCTTTTTGCCTTGGATCACGACTTTAACCACTCAGTCTCAAGTTTGTAACTTGGACCTGCATGCCACAAGCACATGGTTAGGGACAGCTTGATTTAGCCGCTTAGGCCTGGAACTATTTCCGTAGGCCCTCCTATCCACTGATGCTCAAAGCCTTGGATCCTTTTCACCCTTGCCTTTTGGTTTTAAGGGCTGTTTGGCTTTTATTCCTTTTGATCAAATATTTTTTTCTTTCTCTTTTTTTTTTGACTGCTTTTTCTTGCTTCAAGAATCAATTTCATGATTTTTCAGATCATCAATAATATTTTTCGTGTTCCTTATTCTTTCAGGAGCCAATATTCATAAAATTCAAGATAAAAATTATGCACTGTTCAAGCATTCATTCAGAAAACAAAAAGCATTGCCACCACATGTAATTAATTATAATTTTTATTATTTAGAACTCGAAAAATATAGATTACTTCTTTATTCTAAAAAATCTACTACTTTATTCATGCCTGATGATGATGAGAAAAATAAATTATAGCTTAATTGGAAATAAAATCAAAATAGATATACTAATTACTACTACTATATATCTCCTAAGGTAAATTTCTATAATAACACTATCACTAAGTTAAAGCAGAAAAATTGGAACTCAACAACCTGTTGTTTTGAGGAGTAGATGTTCCTCTAATCCGTGGGGTGCTTTTCAAGGATTAATTTTTGGCGCTTCAGCTCCCTTAGATCACGCCCTTGCTCTTCCTGTTCCTTAAGCAGTTTGCAAAGCATGCTACTTTGATTGTTCTGTTCTTCCTTTATTTGGTCCATAGCTTCTTGCAATTTGGAAATAGAAGCCTCAAGATGTCCCCAATATTCGAATTGAGGCAGTTCTGGGAGGGCTTCCTGTGCTCTCCTCTTGGCTGAATCATCTTGTTGCTGTTGTCTGACCATTGATATTCCAGTGATTGGCCTCTCAACTGGGATATACTCTGTTATTCCCATCTTCACTCCGGCATCTTTGCAAAGCATAGAAATTAAGCTTGGATAGGCCAATTTGGCGTCCTTGGAATTCCTGTTTGCTATTTTGTATAGCTCACATGAGATCAATTGATGGACTTCTACTTCTTTTCCCAACATGATGCAGTGAATCATTACTGCTCTTTTAATGGTAACTTCAGAACGGTTGCTGGTGGGCAATATAGAACGCCCAATGAAATCCAGCCAGCCTCTGGCTACTGGTTTTAGATCTTCTCTTTTGAGTTGAATTGGGGTGCTAGTGGTGCTGGTGGTCCACCTGACTTCAGGGATGCATATATCCTCTAGAATCTTGTCTAGACCTTTATTTACCCTCATCATTCTCCTATTAAAGGAGTCTGGGTCATCTTTCAGTTGAGGAAGCTTAAATATTTCCCTAATCTTGTCAGGATGGGTATGAACAATCTTTCCTCTGACTAAGGTCCGATGGTCATAGAGAGCAGCTCCAATTATTCTTTGCCTGTCTGTCTGCCATAGATTAGCATAGAACTCCTGAACCATGTTCCTTCCCACTTTCGTTTCAGGATTGGCCAGAATTTTCCAATTCCTGTTTCGAATTTGCTCTTGGATCTCCGGATATTCATCTTCTTTTAGATCAAATTTGACTTCCGGGATCACTGATCTGTGACTCATTATTTTGTAGTAATGGTCTGAATGCTCTTTAGTTAAGAACTTTCCTTGATTCCAAAGTGGCTTTGGAGTACTCTCTTTCTTGCCTCTTGGGGTGGGTTATTTTCCTTTAGGAGCCATGATCTTAATGAGTATGTTTTTGTGATCACGGATAACCACACCAAACTTAGAGCCTTGCTTGTCCTCAAGCAAAAGAGAAGAAAGGAGAGGGATAGGAGGAGAGCAAGTGTTGCATGGTGATGATGAGAGGGGCGCCAAACTCAATATATAGGGAGGGGGTGGGAAATTTCGAAAATAAGAAAAGAATAAGATAAAAGATATGATTTAGAAAAGAGAGATATGATAAGAAAAAGATATAGTTTAAAAAGAGAAAGATATGAACAATAATTAAAAAGATAAATCTGAATTTTTAATTTTGAAAAAGATTTTTAAAAAGATAATTGAGTTTAAAAACAAACTTAAAAGAGTTGGATTGGATTGGAAAACAATTTGTCCTTATGGATTAAGATATATTTGAAATTTTTGAAAAAGGAATTTTAGAAATTAGGGTTCTTAGAAACTAATTTGATTTGAAGGATGACATTTTGAAACATGTTGATGCAAGAAATTATGAATTGAAACATAAAAATTTAGAAAATTTGTAAAGAAAAATGAATTTTACCTCCTCCCCACCATCCTGGCGTTAAACGCCCAAGCGATGCATGTTTTGGGCGTTTAACGCCCACATGCTGCTTCTCCTGGGCGTTCAACGCCCAGCTGATGCTTCTTTCTGGCGTTGAACGCCAGGAAGTCCTTTGTCACTGGGCGTTTTTCTGAACGCCCAGGATGCTGACAATCTGGCGTTAAACGCCCAGAAGGTGCTTCTTTCTGGCATTCAACGCCCAGAAGATGCTCCTTTCTGGCGTTTAACGCCCAGATGGCTACCCTTACTGGCGTTGAACGCCCAGTGGGTGCTTCTTTTGGGCGTTCAACGCCTAAAATGTTTCTTACTGGCTTTTTTCACGCCAGTGAGCTTCCAAATTTCCCTGTAACTCTGTGAATTCAATCAATTGCTTTTTACCTTGAAGATATTTTGACCTATACCTGTAAAAATTAACAAAAACAAATAAAAATAAATTTTGTGATTGGCTGGGTTGCCTCCCAGCAAGCGCTTCTTTAATGTCATTAGCTGGACTATTACTAAGCTTTAACTAAGTCTCAGTTTTGAGCATTCTTGCTCAAAATTGCCTTCAAGATAATGTTTAACTCTTTGTCCATTAACAATGAACTTTTTGTTAGAGTCATTATCCTGAAGCTCTATGTATCCATATGGTGATACGTTTGTAATTACATATGGACCTCTCCACCGGGATTTTAATTTCCCGGGGAATAATTTGAGCCTAGAATTAAATAGCAGAACTTTCTGCCCCCGGCTTAAAGACTCTGGATGACAATTTCTTATCATGCCATCTTTTTGCTTTTTCTTTGTAAATTTTTGCATTCTCGAAAGCATTGAGTCTAAATTCCTCTAGCTCATTTAACTGGAGCAATCGTTTTTCTCCAGCTAACTTGGCATCAAGGTTCAGGAATCTGGTTGCCCAGTAGGCCTTGTGTTCCAGTTCCACTGGCAAGTGACATGCCTTTCCATACACAAGCTGGTATGGAGAGGTCCCTATAGGGGTCTTGAATGCTGTTCTGTATGCCCACAGAGCATCATCCAAGCTTCTTGCCCAATCCCTTCTACGATTAATTACAGTCCGTTCCAGGATTCTTTTGAGTTCTCTATTTGAGACTTCAGCTTGCCCATTAGTTTGTGGGTGATATGGAGTAGCTACCCTGTGGCTAACTCCATAACGAACCAGAGCAGAGTAAAGCTGTTTATTGCATAAATGAGTGCCCCCATCACTGATTAATACTCTAGGGATACCAAATCTGCTGAAGATGTGTTTCTGGAGGAATTTTAACACTGTTTTAGTGTCATTAGTGGGTGTTGCAATAGCCTCCACCCATTTGGATACATAATTGATGAGCGGATAATTTATACGCTTTTTAGCATTGTTTTCAGTATGTTTCTAGTAGGATTTAGTTAGTTTTTAGTATATTTTTATTAGTTTTTAGTTAAAATTCACTTTTCTGGACTTTACTATGAGTTTGTGTGTTTTTCTGTGATTTCAGGTATTTTCTGGCTGAAATTGAGGGACCTGAGCAAAAATCTGATTCAGAGACTGAAAAGGACTGCAGATGCTGTTGGATTCTGACCTCCCTGCACTCAAAGTGGATTTTCTGGAGTTACAGAAGCCCAATTGGCGCGCTCTCAACGGCGTTGGAAAGTAGACATTCTGGGCTTTCCAGAAATATATGATAGTCCATACTTTGCCCAAGATTTGATAGCCCAAACCGGCGTTCAAAGTCACCTTCAGAATACCCAGCGTTAAACGCCGGAACTGGCACCAAAGTGGGAGTTAAACGCCCAAACTGGCACAAAAGCTGGCGTTTAACTCCAAGAGAAGTCTCTACACGAAAATGCTTCATTGCTCAGCCCAAGCACACACCAAGTGGGCCCAGAAGTGGATTTTTATGTCATTTACTCATTCTTAAGCTACTAGTTCTCTATAAATAGGACCTTTTACTATTGTATTTTCATCTTCTGATCTTTGGAATCTTTTGATCTTTAGATCTTTTGATCACTTTGGGAGGCTGGCCTCACGGCCATGCCTAGACCTTGTTCTTATGTATTTTCAACGGTGGAGTTTCTACACACCATAGATTAAGGTGTGGAGCTCTGCTGTACCTCGAGTATTAATGCAATTACTATTGTTTTCTATTCAATTCCGCTTGTTCTTGTTCCAAGATATCACTTGTTCTTCAACTTGATGAATGTGATGATCCGTGACACTCATCATCATTCTCACCTATGAACGTGTGACTGACAACCACCTCCGTTCTACCTTAGATTGGGTGTATATCTCTTGGATTCCTGATACACGATGCATGGTTGATCGCCTGACAACCGAGCGCTCGCCTGACAAACGAGCCAGCCATTCCGTGAGATCAGAGTCTTCGTGGTATATGCTAGAACTGATGGCGGCATTCAAGAGAATCCGGAAGGTCTAAACCTTGTCTGTGGTATTCTGAGTAGGATTCAATGATTGAATGACTGTGACATGCTTCAAACTCTTGAGGGCGGGGCGTTAGTGACAGACGCAAAAGAATCACTGGATTCTATTCCGGCCTGATTGAGAACCGACAGATGGATAGCCGTGCCGTGACAGGGTGCGTTGAACATTTCCAATGAGAGGATGGGAGGTAGCCACTGACAACGGTGAAACCCTTGCATAAGCTTGCCATGGAAAGGAGTAAGAAGGATTGGATGAAGACAGTAGGAAAGCAGAGAGACGGAAGGGACAAAGCATCTCCATTCGCTTATCTGAAGCTCTCACCAATGATATACATAAGTATCTCTATCTTTATCTTTATGTTTTATTCATATATCATCCATAACCATTTGAGTCTGCCTGACTAAGATTTACAAGGTGACCATAGCTTGCTTCATACCAACAATCTCCGTGGGATCGACCCTTACTCGCGTAAGGTTTATTACTTGGACAACCCAGTGCACTTGCTGGTTAGTTGTGCAAAGTTGTAGTGATCACGATTTCGCGCACCAAGTTTTTGGCGCCGTTGCCGGGGATTGTTCGAGTATGGACAACTGACGGTTCATCTTGTTGCTTAGATTAGGTATTTTTCAGAGTTCTTAAGAATGAATTCTAGTGTTTCAAGGTGATGTTCTTATCATCACCAAAGCTGATTGATTATCATCAATTTAGCTCTTGAATGCAATGTCCTGCTGAAGCTTGGCTAGCCATGTCTAATTCCTTTAGACTGAAGCTTTAGACTAACATTGCATGATTCCTGGAATTCTCATTAAGAATTTTGATACCTTTATTTTCTTTTTCACTTAATTTTCGAAAAAAAAACCAACAAAATTACAAAATAAAAAAAACCAAAAATATTTCTTGTTTGAGTATAGAGTCTCATTTTAAGTTTGGTGTCAATTGCATGTTTCTATTCTTCTTGCATTCATTCATGTGTCTTCATTAATCTTCAAGTTGTTCTTGATGATTTCCTTGCTCTGATCTTTGAATTCTATTGACTTGAGTATTTCTGTTGTTTGTCATATGCATTCTCATTTTGTTAGTGTCAATAGTATACAAACTGCTAAGTTTGGTGTCTTGCATGCATTGTTATTTGATTTTGGTTGCATTTTTGATTATTAAAAATCCAAAAATATTTTTAATTTGTGTCTTTTCAAGTCAATAATACAGAGAATTGAAGATTCAGAACATACTGCAGAGGAATTATACAGAAAAAGCTGGGCGTTCAAAACGCCCAGTGAGGAAGGCAAACTGGCGTTTAAACGCCAGCCAGGGTACCTGGTTGGGCGTTTAACGCCCAAAAAGGTAGTGCATTGGGCGTTAAACGCCAGAATGTGCACCATTCTGGGCGTTTAACGCCAGGATGGCACTAGAGAGAAGATTCTGTTTTTAATGCAAATTTTTTTCAAGTTTTCAAAGTTTTTCAAAATCAAATCTTTTTCAAATCAAATCTTTTCAATCAAATGTTTTCAAAATCAATTTCTTTCCTTTTTCAAAGATACTTGCTATCAATTAATGATTTGATTCAACATTTCAAGTATGTTGCCTTTTCTGTTGAGAAAGGTTTAATGTTTGAATCATATCTTTTCTTGTTAGGCAAGTCATTAATTTTTAAAATCAAATCTTTTTTTTTAAATTGTTTTTCAAATCACATCTTTTCAATCATATCTTTTTAAAACCATAACTTTTCAATCATATCTTTTTAAGCACATCTTTTTCAAAAATAGTTTTCAATCATATCTTTTCAAAATCTTTTTCAAAAATCACTTGATTTCTTTCCCACTTTTAGTTTTCGAAAATTATCAATCAATTTTTCAAAATGTTTTTAAAATCTTTTTAATTAATTTTCGAAAAATCTCTTCCCCTCTTCTCACATCCTTCTATTTATGGAGTATTACTCCTCCTCAATGCACAATTCGAACTCTATCTAACTAAGTTCGAATTCTTCTACCTCTTTCTTCTATTTTTCTGTTCCTCTGACACCTCAAGGAATCTCTATACTTTGACATAGAGGATTCCACATTTTCTTGTTCTCTTCTCTTTTATATGAGCAGGAACAAAGACAAAGGCATCCTTGTTGAAGCTGACCCTAAACCTGAAAGGACCTTGAAGCGAAAGCTAAGAGAAGCTAAGGCACAATTCTCTGTAGAGGACCTAACCGAATTCTTCAAAGAAGAAGAACACATGGCAGCCGAAAATAACAACAATGCCAACAATGCAAGGAAGGTGCTTGGTGACTTTACTGCACCTACTCCTGATTTCTATGGGAGAAGCATCTCTATCCCTGCCATTGGAGCAAACAACTTTGAGCTTAAGCCTCAATTAGTTTCTCTAATGCAACAGAATTGCAAGTTCCATGGACTTCCATTGGAAGATCCTCATCAGTTTTTAGCTGAATTCTTGCAAATGTGTGACACTGTCAAGACTAATGGGGTTGACCCTGAGGTCTACAGACTTATGCTATTCCCTTTTGCTGTAAGAGACAGAGCTAGAATATGGTTGGACTTACAACTAAAGATAGCCTGAACTCTTGGGAAAAGCTAGTCAATGCCTTCTTGGCAAAATTCTTTCCA